>NC_056746.1:333707306-333894806 GCF_019279795.1 Protopterus annectens
ACTTCTCTCCTCCCCTGTTTATTTTTTTGAGGAATTGCTTTATTCACTTTGCCAAACTAACAATATCTCTAGTAGAAGTATAATAGCCATTACACTTTAAACAGGAGCTTACAGAATAAATATTAGACATTTTTAAAACCTGACTAATCTGCAACATATTTGGAGTCCGGACTATGGCGGATCATCAAGTAAATGTACAGCTGTTTATTTTAATTTATTTGTTATTTATTGATTGGTTGGTTGATTGACATTTGATTACCAGGAAAGTTTGACTGGGTAGAAGCCCATTTTCAGCGGAGGCCCAAGGAGAAAAGTTCCACATTATTATAAAATATTTGAGCAATAGATGTTCTTCATGTTTCACTGTTGCAGTCATCACATTTAGGGTTATCCCTGCCAGAGTAGCCCTCGGCCGGCCTGAATAACAGAGACTTAGTATTTCTGCATCAGTTGCTGTCGCTTGAGGACTGACATCAGGTCGTCAGTGGTATAAAGCAAGCCATCCGACGCCATTACATCAGTCTTTCTTGCCGTGGAGCTCGAAGCAGAAGCAGTTCACATGAGTGCCGGTCGGCCGCTACCTGAGTTTCGTTTCCAAATTGAAGTTGAAGTCTTCGAAAGCAAAGTACCCTGTTGGGGATCTTTTTTTCTTGCACTAACCAATGTCAGAAAAAGTTAATAATTGTCTTGCCTGTGGAAAGCAAATACCACACTGGGATTTCCACTCTTACTGCGGCACTTGTCTAGACCCAGACCACAACGTCCCTCATTGTCACTTTTGTGCTTTGTTTAATGCCAGAAGTATTCATCGTTGGGCCCTTATTGTAGCCAGATATTTCCTTTTACAGTCCTCAAATTCCAGTATGGCTTCGGTAAGCCATCCAACAGCAGATCTTCTGAAAAAATGTAAAGATAAAGACGGAGACAGATTGCACAGGACGAAAGCTTCCGATGACCCTTCCGTTAAGCTGGTTGTCAGTCCTTCGGTCCTCAGTGAGGAGCTTTCACAGCCCCTGATGCACACTTCAATTAATTTGCAGGCCGCTACCAAGACACTTTTGGAGTCTGGTATGCCGCAGAACTCTTCTTCATCTAAGGATCCTGTGCTTTTCTCTACCTTGGATGGGACTGGAGCCACTTTGCAGGCACCGGCTTCTGAGGAAGCCCTTCGCAACACCGAATCCCGACATAAACCGATGTCTTCTTTCACGGCTACCGTTCTTTCGAAAACTGAGTTCCTTAGGCCTAGGGGGTCGAACCACACCCAAGAAACTGACTACCCATTCTCAGGCGTCTGCTTCCTTGCCTCAGTCTCAAATGCTTAAAATGGCAGAAGACCTTATCATTTTGATTAGGGGAAGCCAAGCCACTCCATCGAAAAGGAAAAAACATCTGTCTCCAGTAGTTTTGTCTGACAAGAGTCACATGAATCCGATGCATCTGACTATGAAGACATGCAGCCCCTCTCCACATATGAGGATTCTGATGCAGAGGAATCCATTCCTTCAGCCTCTTTCTCAGAGGATTTTTCCTTTGGGGAAACCCTGCATACCTTAAGGGAGCATTTCCAATGGGAGAGTCAGGACTACCCACAGTCTAAAAAGAGATTCAGAGAGTTCCTGGACCTTCCACAACACAGGCCCTTAGCCAACTCCCCAGTCCTAGATGTGGTGGATGTTGTCTTCCTTAAATCCAGCTCGACTTCAGACGCCCTCCCTCCTGCTCTCAGAAAACCAGACCGGTACTACATAGTCTCTGACTCACATAAATATCTTTTTAAAAATCCAACAGCTGACCCTGAGGTCATTACTCAAGGGTCTAAAGGGATTAAGCTAAGAATCCCACCCCTCAGACAGGGATTTCCGAGTACTGGACAGATGTGGTAAAAAAGTATACACCTCAGCTACTCTTGCTATCAGGACACAAAATTGCCTGTTCCATATGCTTAAGTATTAGCAACATACCTTGGAGCTCCTTAAACAAAAAATGTCCTCTTTTCCTGCATGGGCAGAATCTAAAGATTTACAGGACTTAACGCATTCTGCTGGTCAAGTAACTAAACACAGTTTGCACTGTGGTTTTGCCACCCTAGAAGCTTCTTGCTGGGCAGCAGTCACCGGATCTGTCATTAGAAGACATGCATGGCTTAAGGAACAACCCCTGCCAGGCCATGTCAAATTAAAATGCACAAAGATAACTTATTTGGTACTAAAGCAGAAGAGGTCTTGAAAAAGATGGAAGAAAAAGCAAAATCTATGCAGACTGTTACTTACAGGTCCAGCCCCCTAGGTTCAGCAGGCATTTTCCCTCCAAACACTGGTCCTTCCTTTTCCGAGTAGACAGGGCCAGCCTAGGCTCTGTGGAAACAGACCCCCCCCCAGACAGCAGCCCCAGGGGTCAAAGAGATCTAAGCAGTGGACTACCTCTGCTTCAAAACCAGGGAGTTCTAAGCCCCCCCCCTTATAGTAAGAACTCACAATGACTCGCCGCCTCCCGACCTCACCTCTGCCCACATTCACAGACGCCTAGGAGGAAAACTATCCTTTCACTCAAGTACCTGGGCCACCATTACCAAGGACCATTGGGTTCTGAACATTGTGTCTCAGGAGTACAAATTCTCCTTCCACATCCTTCCAACCCCAAAAGGGTTCCCAGATGTACCACCAAATCAGTGGGCAGAGGCTCAAAAGCAAATCTATTCCCTGCTCTCCTTGGGTGCAGTAGAGCACGTTTCTGCAGAGCAGATAGGCCAAGGCTTCTGCTCCAGACTTTTTCTGGTGCCCAGAAAAGAGGGCACCTGGCACCCCATCCTCAATCTATCCATTCTAAACACCTTCCTGGTGATCCCAAAATTCAAAATGCTCACCCTCTAGCAGCTGCTACCCATGCTCTGCAAGGACGCTTGGCTAGCCACCCTGCACCTAAAAGATGCCTACCTCCAAATTCCTATCAGGAAGTCCTACAGAAAATCTCTTCGTTTCAGGGCAGGATCTCAACACTTTCAGTTTTCTGTGCTTCCCTTTGGCTTATCTACTGCTCCCAGAGTTTTCACAAAATGCCTGGCTCTGGCCATTGCCTTTTGCAGACAAAGAAATATTCAAATGTACCCCTACTTAGACTGCCTTATTCAGACAGACTGCCAGGAAAAGCTGCTCAAATACCTGGCCTTTGTAAAGGACATGCTAACCTCCCTAGGGTAAATAATCAATGCAAAGTAATCCAGACAGGTGCCCACCAAAAGGATAATCTTCCTGGGAGCAAGTCTGGACACAGCATCCCAGATGGCATGCCTTACACCAGAGAAACAAATTTTCCTATCAGCTTACTTCTCTCAACTGGCCACCAGGCCCTAGCTTTCTGCAAGGAAAATCCTGCAAGCCCTGGGGTTTATGGCCTCTTGCATACTCCTCATTCCATATGCCAGACTGCATATGAGGAAACTTCAGTGGTACCTAAAGAGCCTTTGGTGTCAACACCATCAAGATCTCGAAAATCTTCTATTATTCCTTGCCTGAGGACGCAATTTCTTTGGTTGGCAAATGCCTGCTCCCACAACAAGGGACTGCCCTTCTCCCCACATCTCACCACCCAGACCCTCACCATAGATGCATGAGACTATGCTTGGGGTGCACACCTGGATGGCACATGCATACATGGCCAATGGAACCCCCAGCAACTCCCCCTGCACATCAGTCAAAAAGAGATGATGGCTGTGCAGCAGGCCTTGATAGCTTTTAAACCTCTTCTCTCTCCAGGGATTCTCCTGATCAAAACAGACAACACCACTGTGATGTGGAACATCAACAAGCATGGATGCACTTACTCCTACAAACAGTGCAGGATGGCCATGACCTTTTGGTTCACAGCCTCTTCCATGCAAATACACCTGTTACCACAGTACCTGCCAGGCTCTCTCAACTCCCTGGCAGACCAATTAAGTGGAAAGCTCTTGGACTCCCACAAGTGGCAGCTCAACAGAAGCACATTCTTCCTAATAACTCAGAAATGGGGAACCCTGGAGGTTGACCTCTTTGCCTCTCACACTAACCATCAGCTCAGCAAATCCTGCACCAGCCAGCATCACTGCATGTCTTGGAAAGTGGATACCCTGTCCTTCCCCTGGGTAAACCTCTCGGTCTATGCTTTTCCTTCTCTACCTCTCATTCCCAGGATACTGTTCAAAATAAGGGAGGAAAACCAAGGACCAATCTCATAGCTCCAGACTGGACCAGACAGCACTGGTACCCCTTGCTGCGCAGCCTGTCCCCGCTGCCTCCATGGAATCTTCCTCAGATTCCAAACCTCCTAACGCAGAGGGAAGGGGAATTCTTGCAACCCCAATTGCAGACACTCAGTTTGGTTGCTTGGCTTATACCCTACCCCTGACCAATCTGCCATCCTCAGTAAACAGGTTCTGGATGTTATCCGAGAGGCCAGATGCCCTAGCACCAGAAAGTCTTATGCAGATAAATGGAAAAGGTTCTGCACCTGGATCCAGGCTAAGGGGGCCAATACGTCACAGCCCTCCATCCCTCTCATCCTGGATTACTTAGCTGACCTGCTACACAGTGGTCTCTCTTTCTCCTCTATAAAAATTCATGCCTCTGCTATTTCTGCTCATTTTCCAACTGAGCAGCCACTTTTTCACACCCTCTGATTAAACAGTTCCTCAGAGGGGCTAGCAACTTGAGGCCCCCCAGCAGGGTGCCAGCACCAGCTTGGGACCAAACCGTTTTCTTGGAAAAGCTCACCCTGCCCCCTTTTGAACCAGCTTCTTCTGCAGAGCTAAAATTTCTATCCTGGAAGACAGCCTTCCTTCTGGCCATCACTTCAGCCAGAAGAGTCTCTGAGCTGCAAGCACTCATGGCTGTGGAATCCTTCATCATCTTCCATGCAGACAGGATATCCCTCAGAACTAATCCATCTTTCATGCCCAAGGTGGTGTCCAGTATGGCTCTCAACTAATCCATCCATTTACCCACCTTCTTTCTTAACCCCCAAAACAAGGGGGACAGGATTCTGCACTCTCTAGATAAGCACAGACAGTTCAGATACTATCTGAACAGGACTAAACCCTTCAGAAAAGTCTGATCAATTGCTGGTTAGCTTTGCTTCAGAGGCAGAAGGCAAAACCATCTCCAAGCAAACCATTTTCAAATGGATAGCACACTGCATCCATTTCTGCTACAAACAGCATGGCAAGCCAACCCCCAAGGGGTCAGGGCACACTCCACCAGAGCAGCTTCCACCTCTGCAGCTTTCTTCAGAGGAGTCCCCAGCAGGGACATCCTGGAGGCTCCCACCTGGACATCTGTTCTCACCTTTACCAAACATTACCACCTGCCTCTGTCCTCCAAATCCATGGCAGGGTTTGTCTCTGCAGTCTTGCAGGGCATGCTAGCCATCCCCTAGCTTCCTGGACTGCCTTCACCCATTTCCTCAGCTTTGAGAATCTACCCAAATGTGATGACTGCAACAGTGAAACACGAAGAACATAGTACAGTTGTGTACCTGCCATAAATGTAGATGTTTGAGTGTATTCACTGTTGCAGTCCTGGTTTCATTCCCTCCATCCCCTTTTTTCTTTTTCTTCCTTGGTGTTCTCCTTTCCTTTCCTTACAAGGGACATATTGGTATTTATATTCCACTGGCGGGGTTCTACCACCAGAGCCTGGCCTCCTACTTTGGGGGCTCCTGACAGGTTAGGACAAGAAAAACTGATATAATGGTTTCGGATGCCTTCCTTTATACCACTGATGAGCTGACGTCAGTCCTCAAGCGATAGCAACTGATGCAGAAATACTAAGTCTCTGGTGTTCAGGCTGGGCGAGGGCTACCCTGGCAGGGATAACCCTAAATGTGATGACTGCAACAGTGAATTCATTCGAACATCTACATTTACGGTAAGTGTACACAACTGTACTTTGTACAATCTTCAAAAATAAAGCAAAAACATCTGCAGTTTAAATAATTATAAAAAATTAGACATAATATAAAAACATGGGTTAACAATCGATACAAGTTATATGATAATCATTTAATATTTAGAGAATTTTAGACAGTTTGTAGAGAAATTAAAGGTAAGTTAGGCTCATACAAACAGAAATGCAGTATGAAGTGAGGGAGAAACAGACATGATATATTTGGAGAAAATGTCAGGGGAAGACAATTTGATAGAAGTAAGAAAGTAAGTGAAGAACGGATTAAGGAGGGATAAGGAAGAAAAAAAGTACTTGTTCACATTTAAGGATATTGTTTAACCTGGTTTTGAGCAAGAGCAGATTCAGATTTTAGCTAGGAAGTCTTTTAGAGTGGTTTTGAAAGGTGGAAGGGAGGGTATTGACTTGATGGACACCCTTTGGTGGTTTAGAATTTTCCATACTGTAAAGTAAAATAGAAATCAGAAATTAATATGTTGTGATTACCAGTGAAAAGGTTAGAATTAGGAAGTATAGAAGTGTCCTGTATGACTCAAGCCAATTATGGCCTTGAAAAATTACATTTTGCTGCATAAAATGATGGCCACCATAAGTCACATTTTTACTTCAATGCAAAGATGTTACTTGCATATTTTGATGTATATTACTTTTTTGATGGTGTAGAATACCTATGTTCATAGGTTCATACTAAGCTATCTGCCCTAGGGCATTTATAAGCCTAGCCAGAGTGTGTTTGGCTTTCGCCACCCATTTTAAATGAATTTTCTATGCCCTTTTTCGAGGTTAGTATACTGTGCCTCTGTCTAACAGTGACACAGAAGTGATACCCGGGATAAACCTACGATCTCCCATCCACTCATCAAGATTCCTCTTGAAGAGAGTCAGTGAGGGACTTTGCCTAACCTGGACTGGGATTTTATTCCAGAGTGAAGGGACCCTCTGGGTTATGAATCTGTTCCTCTAGCTTGTCCTATTTATTTCAGTGCTGAGGTTCAAGTCTCTCGAGCGCGTAGCTTGATGGGATTTGGATTTTCTGAGGAGCAGCATGTCCATTAATTCCGGGTTGGACATGGCTTTATACGTCAGGCACAGATCGCCTCTGAGCAGGCGGTATGCCACTGAGTAGAGCTGGAGTTTCTTTAACCGGGCAGCATATGGCATCTGTTTGAGCCCTTTGATCCTCTTGGTAAGGTACTTTTGGGGTCTTTCCAGTTGCTGCAGGTGTCTGGTAAGGTACATCCCAAAAGGGGCATTGTACTCAATTATGGGCCTGATGAGGGATGAGTAAAGAGGCACGATGACCTCCCCTGATCTAGATGTGAATCCTTTCATGATTAGGTGGGCTATATAAAATGTTTTTCTAACCACTTTGGCCACGTGGTTGTCAAATGAGAGATTGCTATCAACTAGGGTCCCCAGGTCCCTAATTACTTCTTCTGTACTTAATGGATTACCACCTATGTGGTAATTTGTGGGCACTTTGTTTTTGCCAAAGGGGAAGACTATACACTTTTTCGCGTTTAGCTTGAGGCCATGGCTCTGGCACCAGTTGTCTGTTTCTATGAGGCCCTTTTGAAGGATGCTTGTGTTGGCTGAAGAATCGATTATGGCACCCAGTTTGCAGTCATCTGCGAACTTGGTCAGCCACAGTCCTTCCGTGTTGGCCTGTACCTCCGAGAAATATATACCGAACAAGAGTGGTCCCAGGACTGAGCCTTGTGGGACGCCACTTGTAACTGGTTTGGAGTCTGACATGGCTCCAGCAATTCTAACCATGTGGGTTCTGTCCTTGAGCCAGTTTGCAACCCATCTAGTGACATAGGGGTTTATATTTAAGCTGGTGAGCTTATCTATAATGCCCGAGTGGGGTATTGTATCGAAGGCTTTTCCTTCAGTGATGGAAATATCAGGAAGAATGAACTTGTCTATTATGGGCGTTTTGTGGTGAAGTTTTTTGTTTATGGAAAGGAGGCATTGACCAATTGGATCTTTTTGTCAGCTTTATTAACAACAGCACTGACTTCCTTGAGTTCAAAATGAAACACTCAGATTTCTTGGATGTTAAGATACGTTTACATCCAATTCAAGGTCTCTCTACCGGGGTGCATAGGAAAGAGACCTGGCATAATCATTTCTTACACAGGCAGAGCATGCATCCAAGACATATTTTTGACAACATCTTTGACAACCAAATCTTAAGAGTCTCAAGACTATGTACTGATGAGGAGAAATTCTTGGAGGAGCAATTCAATCTACGTAGATATTTTAAGGATAGGGCCTACCAGGAAAATAATTTTCCACCAATATCACAGGTGCAAGCCTATAAAAAGCAAAGAGGTCAACCTTATTACTCAGAGAGGTCTGAACAAACTTCACGAAGACAGTCTAATGATACAACACCTCAACAACTTAGATGTATGCTTACTTACAGTTCAGACAATTGACAGGTCTGTGAAGTGATCAGGAAATTCTGGCCAATTCTGACAGCGGATGATAAAATAAAGAACATTGTTGGAGAGAGACCTAGGTTTCTGTATAAGAATATCAAGAGATTACTATGCCATAAAGATGGCTTTAAACATGGTGATTCACTATCAGACCACAAGGGTACTTTTAAATGCTGCAGATGCAAAGCTTGTTCTTACTTAGATACTAGTAATACTTTCCTCCACCCAGTATGTGGACGTAACTTTCATTTCGATGTTTATGCTGATTGTACTACTAGCCACATTATCCATTTGGCTACCTGTCACAAGTGCCAAGCTTTTTATCTTGGTAAAACTGACCAACGACTGAAGGATCGTATTCTACAACATGTCAGAGACATTGATCAGAAAGTTCCACATAATGCCTTAGCAGCACACACATTGGTCCATCCCACACATAATTTCTTGTTTAAAGCTGTGGAAGTGGTCACCCAAAACATCAGGGAAGGAGATGTCCACAACAGGACAGAATTAAGAGAGATCTTTTGGATCAATAATTTTAGAGCTAATCGACCCCCAGGTCTTAATACAATAGTACCTCTCAGACCTGTTCTAAAATCTAGAAGAAACTTACCCCATATAAATACATGATTCTAGCATTTAAACATTGAACTACATTATAGGAGACAAATCTCCACTTTGAACATTTATTTTTGTCCTGTGTCTTTAAGAACACTAAAGACAATCAGCTACCAGCTATTGATTGTGTTTCCTTTATAAACAGGAAGAGCTAACCACATTTTTATATGATCTGAAGAAGGCATCTGCTGAAAGCGCTCATCGTTTGGACAATTTCATCTTTTCAGCTTTTTACGCTCCAGTGAAGTATATGTTTTTGTCAGCTTTGCTTACAAAGCAGCTGTCAATTGTGCCATTAACTGTGCTTTAACAACTTGAAGCCTAAAGTTGTGGATGTTAATTACTAGGCTAATTATTTCAGTGAAGCTTGCATTTTGTCAGCTTCTCTTTTTAAGCTGTCAATAAATTGAGTTTTAACAGCCTGAAGTTTGAAGCTGTGGATGACAACAGTTCAGTGAAGTTTGCATTTTGTCAGCTTCTCTTTTTAAGCTTCCAATAAATTGAGTTTTAACAGCCTGAAGTTTGAAGCTGTGGATGACAACAGTTTGGATACTCAACTATTTTCAGTTCATCATATTCTAGTGAAGTTTACATCCTGTCAGCTTCACTTTTTAAGCGATTAATAAATTGTGTTTTAGAAGTCTGAAGCCTGAAGCTGTGGACGACACTTAAGGTCTTTTTTCTATGTGGTAATTTGTGGGCACTTTGTTTTTGCCAAAGGGGATGACTATACACTTTTGGCGTTTAGCTTGAGGCCATGGCTGTGGCACCAGTTGTCTGTTTCTATGAGGCCCTTTTGGAGGATGCTTGTGTCGGCTGGAGAGTCGATTATGGCACCCAGTTTGCAGTCATCTGCGAACTTGGTCAGCCACAGTCCTTCCGTGTTGGCCTGTACCTCCAAGAAATATATACCGAACAAGAGAGGTCCCAGGACTGAGCCTTGTGGGACGCCACTTGTAACTGGTTTGGAGTCTGACATGGCTCCAGCAATTCTAACCATGTGGGTTCTGTCCTTGAACCAGTTTGCAACCCATCTAGTGACATAGGGGTTTATATTTAAGCTGGTGAGCTTATCTATAATACCCGAGTGGGGTATTGTATCAAAGGCTTTTGCGAGGTCCAGGTAGGCTGTGTGGACCACCTTCCCTTCGTCAATGGCCTTGGTGACCGTTTCAAAGAAATCGACCAGGTTTAAGAGGCAGGATCTGCCCTTAACAAAGCCAAACTGGGTAGGATCCAGTGTCTGTAGGTCCCCAATATCTTTATTTATGAGGTCCATGATGATCCTTTCCATAGCTTTGCAGACCAAGCTAGTCAGGCTTATGGGGTGATAGTTTCCAGGATCCGTTGAGGCACCACCTTTGTGGAGAGGGACCACTGTTGCTGTACGCCTCTCTTTGGGTACATATCCTGTAGTAAGGCTGAGATTGAACAGTAGTTTTATGTTTGGGTTTAGCTCTTCTTGAAGTTCATGTAGGACGCAGCCCGGGACACCGTCTGGTCCCATTGATGCTGTGTTTTTTGCTTTGGAGAGGGCGGCTCTTACCTGAGCATCTGAGATGTCAGGGGGGCAGCACTCTGCTGAGATAGATAATTGCCCTTTCGGTGGGGAGGGGGGGAGAAGTTTGCGCTGAACCTGTCAGCTAGGATGTTGGCAATGTCTGTGAGTTCGGTGTATTTTTTGTCATTTTGGACTAATTCTGAGCATATCTGGGAATTCCCACCCAGGCTCCTAACATAACTAAAGAAAGCCTTGTGATTATCCTTAGTGTCCTGTGCAATTTTTCTCTCGAAGCTGGCCTTAGACGATTTTATGAGTGCCCGTAGTTTTTTGCTAATACTGATCAGAGATGCCTTCCCTTTTTGGGATTTTGCTCTATCATGTAGTAGCTTCCTCTTTCTGTTGTATAGTTTGTTTATGGCTGGGGTCCAGCAGACAGGACGTCTGCCTTTGGAGGATTGGGAGTTGGTTTTATTTGGGATTGTATGATCCATGCATTCCTGAAGGTGTTCATAGAATGCGTTTATAAAGGAGTCTACGGTCTGGGCCGTATTTTCCACTGGGCCGGGGGCTTTGAAGGATTCCACCTCAGTTTTGAGGAGTGTGAAATTTGCTTTAGAGAAGTTTTTCACTGTGGTTTTCTGGGCAGGGGGTGGGGTCGGGATGTGAATATCCAGTGAGATTAGTTTATGGTCTGATCTTACCAGTGAGGGATACACTTCTCGTCTGGAGCATAGAGTCCCCATGTTGGTGATGATCAGGTCCAGTATGTTTTCCCCTCTTGTGGGAGTGGTAACAAGTTGTTCCATAGCATTTGCATTTATAAATTCTAGGAACCTTTAGGCTAGGGTGTTGGAGCTAGAGTAATGCTCCCAGTCTATGTTTGGGTAGTTGACGTCGCCCAATATAATGGTGTTTGGAGAGACCTTCATATTTTCCAGTGTTCTCAAGAAGGCCGAGTGGGGTTCCTGGGTTTGGGAGGGTGGTCTGTAGCAGGCTATAAACTGGAAGGCAGGTTTACCCACTGTTAGTTGCACATGGATAGTCTCTGATGCTTCGTGCTGTGCCACCAACCTGGAGGTGTGGGTATCTTTGACGAATATTGATACTACCCCTCCTTTTGTGGTTCGGTCCAAGTTTTGGGGCCGAAAAGCATGGTATGAGGTATAACCTGGTAGTGCTGGGGTGCTCTCGAGCCTTGAACCAGGTTTCTGTTACTGCACAGATATCGATGTTCTCCATGCTAAGGAGAGTTTTGAGTGCGTGCATCTTGAGGTTTAGACTTCTGGCGTTGAGTAGCATTACTCTTAGTTTCTTATCCCTTGTGATACCTATGGAGGTGGGTTTGTCTTTTGAGCCTTGCCTAAAAAAGGCACTATGGGGGTAGCAAGAGCCTTTGTCAATATCCGAAAGCCCAGGGGTGACAGGTGCAAGCCGTCCCTAGCAAAGCATCGTGGCTTGTCGAGCATGTCATCCCAGGCTGACAGGCATTGGATCCCCTTTGAATGACACCAATACTTAAGCCAATTGTTGAAATTGATCATCTTGTCTTCATATTGTGGCATCATTCTCGGTGAGGGTAGGATGCTACTCAGTGTCAGGGTCATACCGGCCTAATGTTATTAGAAACCTTTGTAAAGCTGCAGATTTTACCACGTCATTTTAATAGCTTTAAGTAGAAAATTCATAGTACAGACTTGTAAATTAATGTTTTATTGTGGCATACCACTTAGGAGAAAGAAAAATTTTAACACGAGCTATCTCAATAGTTTTATAAAATAAAGGACGGGGTGTTGAATGCATAATTTGATTCTGGACACACCCTTTGAATACCATTTATTTTAATTGATTCATTGACTGGTAAATGTGACTATTGGCCTCTTTTCCACTAAAACTCAGGTCAGAAGGCACATATTGTACACTTGTACAGTACTGTTGCAGTTGCACATTATAAGATTCTTAGTTGTATTTGCATATTAAATGTAAATGTTACATATAAAGCAGTAAATATTAAATATCTTCAACACCAGAATGATTCTCTGGGATTTAATAACATTTATAAGTTTCACTTTGACGGGGTGGGGGTTGGTACAACATCTCATCCTGTAACTGACTCTTACCTCATTATTTATTAAAGTACAGTTGATGCTGCAGTAAAGTAGAATGCCGGTGAAACAGTCATTTAAGACATGAGCAAATGGATATCTGTTTGCTTGTTGTTTGTTATTTTTAGTGACTGGGCTAATCCTGCTAAACTTGTGGGTTGTTTTTAGTACTGCTGGGAAGTGAAATTTATCCTACAGACAGTTGATTCTGCACAATCTTAAACAGTATAGCACAATGGCTAAGCTATTGAGCCATGTGCTGAAGCCTTGGTTTTGCTTCTTTTGTTTTCCACGTGCACATTGTGTGAATCTGAGAAATAATTTTAACCAGAACAAAGCAGCAGTGTCTCCTGTAAAAGTAGGTAACAATGAGGTAGAGCTTAGTTAACGAAAACTAAATAGCCAAAATGGGGAAATAGAATATCAATGCAAAAAACAATAGTAAGGAATGAGAAAATAGGGAATAGCAATCTGAAACACAGGATTTACAGTATTGTTGCAGTTTAACAGCAACAGTGAGCAGTACTTGCTTTACAATAACTTGATGTTCAAGATGACAGGTGTGTTAGAAGAATAATTCACATGATGGAGTTCACAGCCTGGTTGTTGAATTATCCAAGCTATTGTTTTGAATAATGCTTATCTCACTTTCCTTCAGTTTTGTTTAACATTATAATTATTGTGTTAAAGAAAGCATGTAGGTGGAAAGGAAATGTTCATTGTTGCGTATTGTCATGAGAGTTCAGCTTTATGGTTCTATACAGATCATTGTTTTTAAATTTGCACTGGAAGGTATTGCAGCAGGCCAGAATAAAATAAGTCGATCATATTCTCAGAATAACAGGAAAAAAGTAGTGGCATGCCAGTATTGGTGAAAAATCAAAGCAGCAAAAAGACACGTTGGTCACACACAGCAGGCAACTTTAATCCAAAAATAGTAAGCGCTTTCACGGAATCCTTCCGCTTCATCAGACTAACAGTGAATGCAAAGAACATCACATTTAAAAAGGTTCACTATATCAAATTAACCAATCAACATTTATGCTAGTATGCTATCAGCTTAAAATATAGGCCACCAGGCCTTAGTAATATAGTATCCCTTAAATCCTTTCTTAAACCCAGGGCCCTTAAGCATTGAAATTCATTTTATAAATGGTTGTACTGTGATTTAATTGATTGATTTTACAATAATATTTTATATAAATTTATATTTATGCTGTTGTTTTTATTTATAAAGCATCTTGCATATAATGTATTTAAATGTTATATATGTTCACCTACTTGATAGGAATCTAGTTATTTTCTATTTTCTATTAGGTATTGCAGCTATGGCCTTTTTAGTGTTAATAGGGCTCTAATTGCTAGTATAACTGTTGATTGGTTAATTTGATATAGTGAACGTTTTTAAATGTGATGTTCTTTGCATTCACTTAGTCTTATGAAGTGGAAGGATTCCGTGAAAGCGCTTACTATTTTTGGATTAAAGTTGCCTGCTGTGTGTGTGACCAATGTGTCTTTTTGCTTTTTTGTTACTTGGCGTTCTATGTTGGTTACTTTATTCAGTGCTGAGGGATTTTCTGCATTGGTGAAAAATGTCTTATTTTCTCTACTGCCAACAGTGGATGACTAAGAAAGGTGTTAACTGATTTTGTATGATAGTCAGCTCAGTGTTAACAGAATGGTCTTGCAAAGTAAGCTTGTTCATCTTGCACATTCTTACTGTGTTCCAGTATTTCCCAGAATTTCGTAATTTCTCGTTTCCACTGACAGCCTTCTCCTTACCTGTTGCTTACATTTTCTGAGATATGCCATCATTGTTCTGCACCACAGAAGTCGTGGTAATAGATGACTGCTGGTTCATTGCTTGCACAAAGTTTGTTTGATTTTCACCACTTACTTATAACTACATGTTCTTGTTCATTTTCTGTCTTTGGGTCATGGATGTGTTTGAGTTCTCTGTTCTTGGGTGCAGCCCTAGCTAGCATCCTGCATTACATAGTGCTTGCCCTCTGCCACCCCACTGTACAAACTGTTGCTTTGTAGCATTCGTGCAATGATTTGCAGTAAATTAATTGCTTTATAAAAAAGGTGCCCAAGGAACATTTGTTCCACAGTGACTGACTGAAAGACTACCTCGTCATTCTGTCAGCCTGTCTTCTTTTAAAGTGCCTGGCTTGTTTTATGGGCAGTACCACATCCTTCTATTCCATTGATCATCTTATGTTTTTTTTTTTTTTTGTATCCCAAGTTTGGAATGCATGATGGTTGAAACGCAGCAGTTAAAAGTAACTTGACAACTGAATTGCTGTACCTCTGTGAGAATTGTTTCCTGCAATGCAGAATGTATTGGCTTTCACTGATGAGACTGCTGACACCAGAAAAAAAGGAGAAAAGGTTTGTCAGATATCTAATATGTTACATATAGAAAATAGTCTTTGGAACACTGCAGCTGTTGCTGATGGCAAATGGGTCTTCCCACCAAGGAAAATGGAAATTAGTGAAAAAAAACTTTGGCTTGAGAGAAGTTCTGAACACAAGAGCATTTTCACCAGCAACTAGAGTCACTAGTGGGGAGAGAGGAGAGGAGAGGCTTTTTTATGTATATTTTTAAGGGGTCTATATTATGGCATTGAAGGGAGTGTTAACTGAATGCCCTTTTATCGACACATATTAAGCGAAATCCAAAAACCATGAATGCCACAAAAGCAAATTTTTTTCCCAGGGTAAAAATCACTTGGCCGTCATCTGGTATTTGTCCTTTCCTCCACTGTAGCGCAATCTGGGAGTTGGTATATTTAGTTAGGGGGGTGTAGGGGGCAACCCCCCTTACTTTGTACAGTCTGAATTTTTTTTGTATTGGCCTAGCGATTTTTTCCCCCTGGGAAAAAATTTGCTTTTGTGGCCATTCAGGGTTTTTGTAGCAGCCGTTGCCACACAGGGTTCTGCCATTTTGAAAAAAAAAAGTTATTCTGTGTACCTCTAAATGCAGTCATCCCTGTTGACAGAATCACCTTTCTCCATTCTGGTGTTGTCTTAGTCGTTAGAATACTTTATGCTGTTTTATGAATATAATGTTGTGTATGACTGTTAATGTTCTCTTGAAGGATCTGCATCCAAATCCCCACTCCTTCCTTATTTCTTGAATTTCTCCCCTGCTTCATCAGTCATCCCTTTCCATTTTAAATTACAGATTTCTGCTTGTGTTGTGTTTATGAGCCTTAACTGTCTAGATCTTACATAGCCTTTCAAATCAGGTTATCAAAAACTAACTTGTTTTATTGGAAGTATCAGCTTAACCCACTTGACTCTTACCCCCTTCCCCTCTTCCCTTCCCAGATAAAATCCGTTAGGTCTTTATTAATTTCTGGCCACAACTTCTCCTCTGGTTGTTAAAAATATGCCTGATATATATGTAAATAAAACTAAAGGGACTAAAACATTTTATCTGCTTGTCTCGTACTATCCATATGTATAAAACAGAGCTTCCAATTTCTCAGTTTTTTATTGCCTTTTGTTTAGTCTTTTCCCACATATCCTTAGCTACCACACCGGAATCATTTTATATCCTTGCTCATAACTAAGTACTTCATTTTGTCATGTCTCACTAAATATGGATATTGCTGAACCAATTTGTGTATGAGGACATAATTTACAGCTATTGCTTTTGTTTCAGCTTTATTTAATTTGTGCCCCAAAAAGATTTGAAACTCTGAAAGTCTGAAAATGTTCCACAACACTGCAATGTCCTTTTCTGCTTTTGTCAGGTATAAAATATCATCTGCAAATAGAACCATCTTTTCCATATCAATTATATCCTTGAATTTCTGAGTCCCTTATTTTCTTTTACAGTGGTTCCAAATATAATGCAAATGACAAGAGGAAAGAGGACACCCCTGCCTGGTTACTCTGCTTAAACAGAAGTTATCTCTTTAATTTTTGCCTCAGATGCCTCATATATCCTCCTAATCAATCTTATAATTGTATCAGGGAATGCAAATGATTCCATTGCCCTGCTCATAAAGTCTTAGCTTACTCTGTCAATTGCTTTCTCTGCATCAAGACCTACCAATAACAGTGGTATTTTCTTTCATTCTGCTTCCCTCTGGACCATCAATGTTCTGTTAATGTTGTCAGATGTTTGCTCCCCCTCCACAATAACCACATTGATCCACATCTATCAGTTGTGGCATCACCTGTGCCATTCTTTTAGCCATTATAGACATAACACTTTATAATCATGGTTTAGGATTGAACTGGGCCTGTACGAAGCTGAATCTGATGAGTCTTTACCCTTTTTAGCTATTACAGCCTACAAAAGTTATAATATGTAAATTCTATATTAATCCCATTCAAAGTATTGTTATGAGTGACTTGTTTACAATGTGTGATTTCTCTGTAAATCCCAAATGTGTTATTCTGATAAATGTGTATTATTTTTACTATGTACTTCATGCTATTATGAATTCTGTGTTTCTTCTTGACTGATGTATGTTATCTGGAGCTGTTTACTATGCGCTGCTTGCTAACTTGGATTATGTTTTATTTGTTTCTTCCTGATTGATATATGTAAACTGGAGCTTTTCGCCCCTGGCTTCTGCTGAAAATGGACCTGTGTCCAGTCGGCCTATCCCGGTAAACAAATGTAAAATAAATACAACCACCACCACTTTCTTACAGGATGTTGATGCTTCTCCTCCTCTTAAAATACTGCTAAACAAAACCTTCCAGATCTTTATTAGTTTTTTCCCTCCTAGCTTCCACACTTGCCCAGGAATATGCCATCTTTTCCTAGGGACTTTCGTCTGGATTGGTTATATATCACCATTTTTATCTCAACTGTTAATAACTGAGCCTCATCTACCTCTAACCTTCACATATTTAATTTTTCTGTAAATATTTCCTTTTGTACCATTTCTTGATTTCCATATTTCTCTGCTTGATACAGACTTTCATAAAAGTTTTAGCTCTACAGGATCTCTTGTTATCGGCTCCCTAAGCCTGGTGAAAACCCTTTCTACTTTCTGTTACCTGACCCATTGTGCTAAAAGTTTTTTCTGCTCTAGAGTCATTATCAAAAATTATAGTCCACTGCTCTTTCTTTTCATATATCTGTGAGACCACTTATGTTTAAAGATAATATGAAAGTGTTATTATTTAAAAAGTTATTATTCCCACCTTGTATGTTTAATAATTAGTGTCTAGTTCAAGCTTTTGTGTTACATGCATACACTTATGTTTGGCAGGTTGATCTTCTATACAGCTGTTTCTTGTTGTATCCATTTGAGCGTATGTCACAGCTCATTAAACTTTTTGTTTTATCGAAAGCCCTAAAAAAAAAAAACACACACAACCCTACTACACCACTAAAAAACCTATTAACTTTTTGTTAACACACAAAACTATGTACATCTTCAAATATTGAAGTTTTCCCCTCCTAACTTGAACAGTTGTCCCAGACTGGCAGCCACACTTTACTGCCTTGGGTTAACCTAAAAGGAAGGTTATCCATGCTAAGAAGCATAGTACAGCCTGTGCTTCTACTAAGTGCTGCTTGGTTTTGTCTTATCTTTATTGCTCTCCCAGATTGGGAAAACACTTGAATACTTTCAGAAAACATGATGATCTAGCCATTTAAAGAAATAAGCATTCTGTTTTTTATTGCTATTTATCAGATTGTCTCCATGGAGACATGAGAATCAGATAGAGTTGATTCCACAAGCACTCATTTATTTGTGAGAAAATGTTCTTTTTTATTTATTTATTTAATGTTGCCTTCCCTTAAAACGTGTTACTAAATCAAACCAAGGACTTTAATCCCATCATTCTCCTATGTAAGAGTGAAAAAAACACATCAATTTTTCTTGTATCCTGCTGTTTTGACCAGACTTTTCTTCCCTTTTTTTAGGTTGCAGTGCCTACATTTCTTAAAACTGAACAAGGAGAAAGAAAGAAGGAAGAAAACAGGGGCACCTGTTTACTTATAGTATCCTTATTACTCTTGAAAATAACTGAGAAAACTTTACTTGTAGCATGCAGATTACAACATGCATTGTAGGTTCATAGGTAGGTACTAGGCTATCTGCCCAAATGCATTTATAAGCCTAGCCAGAATGTGTTGGCTTTCGCCATCCCCTTAGATTAGTTCCCTGTGCCTCTGTCCAGCAGAGCCATTGAAGTGATCCCTGGGGTAAACTTTCTGTTTCCCGTCTACTCATCAAGGTTTCTCTTGAAGAGGGTTAGTGAGGAGTTCTGCCTAATGTAGATTGGAATCTTGTTCCAGAGCATGGAAAGTCTCTGGGACAGGAATCTATCCCTCCAGCATATCCTATTTGTTGTTGTGGTGAGGTTTAGATCCCTGGAGTGTGTGGTTCGAGGGGCTATGGTTTTCTTTAGGTGGAGCATGTCCATCAGTTTTGGGTTGGACATGGCCTTGTATGTCAGGCTGAGATCACTTATGAGTAGGTGGTATGCAACAGAGTACAGCTGGAGTTTCTTCTGTTGAGCTGCATAGGGCATCTGCTTGAGGTCAGTGATCCTCTTGGTGAGTTACTTCTGTGGTCTTTCCAGTTGTTGCAGGTGTCTTGTAAGGTACATCCCAAATGGGGAATTGTACTCTATGATGGGTCTGATGAGTGCGTAGAGGGGCCCAATGACCTCTTTCTATCTGGATGCTAACCCTTTTGTGATTAGGTGGGCCACATAGAAGGATTTTCTAACCACTTTGGCAATGTGATTATCAAAGGAGAGGTTACTATCTACTTGGGACCCAGATCCCTTATTACATCTTCCGTATTTAGGGGGCTACCACCTATGTGACAGTTTGTGGGTACTTTGTTTTTTCCAAAGGGGATGACTATGCACATTTTGGCATTTAGTTTGAGGCCATGGTTTTGACACCAGGTATCTGTCTCAGTGAGACCCTTTTGGAGGATGTCTGTGTCAGCTGGAGAGTGAATTATAGCCCTTAGTTTGCAGTCGTCTGCGAACTTGGTCAGCCGTAGTCCTCCTGTGCTTGCCTGTACCTCTGAGAAGTATATGCCGAACAGGAGGGGTCCTAGGACTGAGCCCTGGAGAATGCCACTTGTAACCGGTTTAGAGTCAGACCTAGCTCCCGCAACTCTTACCATGTGTGTTCTGTCCGTGAGCCAGCTGGCAACCCATCTCATGACGTAGGGGTTTATGTTCAGGCTGGTGAGCTTGTCTATAATACCTGAGTGGGGAATGGTGTCAAAGGACTTTGCAAGGTCTAGGTAGGCTGTGTGGGCCACTTTTCCCTCATCTATAGCATTGGTAACTGTCTCAAAGAAGTCCACCAGGTTTAGGAGGCATGATCTGCCCTTAACAAAGCCGAAGTCCACCAGGTTTAGGAGGCATGATCTGCCCTTAACAAAGCCGAACTGGGTAGAGTCCAGTGTTTGGAGGTTCCCAATGTCTCTGTTAATGAGATCCATGATGATGTGCTCCATAGCTTTGCATTCCAAGCTAGTCAGGCTTATAGGGCGATAGTTCCTGGGGTCCGTTGTGGCTCCACCTTTGTGAGGCGGAATAACCGTTGTTGTGCTCCACTCTGTGGGCACATAGCCTGTGGAGAGGCTGAGTTTAAACAGTGTGTTTAGGTGAGGGGTTATTTCATCTTTGAGCTCATGTAGGACGCAGCCTGGGATACTGTCCGGTCCCATTGATGCTGTGTTTTTGGCTTTGGAGAGGGCTGTTTTAACCTGAGTGTCTGTGATTTCAGGGCACTACATTCTTCTCGTATAGTTATGGGCCTTTTTGTGGGTGAGAGGGGGTGAAGTTTGCACTGAACCTCTCTGCCAGGATATTGGCTATATCAGTTGGTTCAGTGTAGTTTGTGTCATTCTGCACTAACTCCGAGCAAATCTGAGAATTGCCACTTAGATTCTTGACATAGCTAAAGAATGCCTTGTGGTTATCTTTGGAGTCCATGGCAATTTTTCTTTCAAAGCTAGCCTTGGATGATTTTATGAGGGAATGTAGTTTCTTGCTGATACCGATCAGGGATGTCTTCCCTTCTTGGGATTTTACTCTTTTCTGTACTAGTTTCGTCCTTCTATTGTATAGCTTGTTTATGGCAGGGGTCCACCAGACTGGTTTCCTTTTCTTGGAGAAGTGAGTCTTGGTTTTGTTTGTGATAGCATGATCCATGCGTTCTTGTAGTTGCCTGTAGAGTGCATTAGTAAAGGATTTTGCAGCTTGGACAGTGTTATCCTTTAACATGGGGGCTTTGAAACTTCCCACCTCGGTCTTAAGTAATGTGAAGTTTGCTTTTGAAAAGTTGTTCACTGTGGTTTCTTTGAATGGGGGTGGTGGTGGAATGTGGATATCCAGAGTGATTAGTTTATGGTCAGATCTAACCATAGAGGGGTTGATGTCTGGTGTGGAACACCGGTCACTCATGTTGGTGATGATTAGGTCCAATATGTTTTCACCTCTGGTGGGGGTGTTGTCCAGTTGATCCAGGGCATTTGAGTTTATAAATTCTAAGAAATGTTGGGCAAGGGAGTTTGTACTTGAGTAGTTCTCCCAGTTAATGTTTGGGTAATTGAAATCACCCAATTTCAGGGTGTTTGGTAGGACCTTTATATTTCCCAGTGTTTTCAGGAATGCGGAGTGGGGGTCCTGGGACATGGTGCGTGATTTGTAGCAAGCTATAATTTGAATAGCATTTTTGCCCATTGTTAGTTGCACGTGGATGATCTCTGAAGCATTGTGCTGTGCCACTAACCTGGAGGTGTGGGTATCCTTCATGAATATGGATACTTCCCTGTCTTTTGTATTTTGGTCTGGGTTTTGTGGCCAAAATGTATGGTATGAGTTGTAGCCTGGTAGTGCTGGGGTGCTCTCTGGAGCCTTAAACCATGATGTTGATTGTGTTACCCTGCTGCAGTCATCACACTTGGGTTATCCTGTCGTCAGGCGGTCCCGCAGTTGGCCGGATTTCCAAAGTCTTGGTCCGACGTCGGTTGCAGTCGCCTCATCCCTGACGTCAGTGCGCCAGGGGTACATATATTGCAACCGACGCCATTTTCTTCAGTCTTTCTTGCCGCGTGGTGCCCGAAGCAGAAGCAGTTCGCAAGTGCCAGTCGGCCGACTCCTGAGATTTTCGAATTCGAGTTTCAGACCGAAGTCTTCTATAAAGCTAAGTACCCCGTTGGGGAAACTTTTCTTGCCTCAGACTGATGTCAGAAAAAGTTAACAATTGTATTTTTTGTGGGAAGCAAATACCTCATAAGGATTTTCATTCTTATTGTATACCCTGCCTAGGCCCTGATCACAACGTCACTTCTTGTCGTTTTTGTGCTAGATTTAATAAACGCACTATTAAAAGTCGATTTGATTTCGCACAACACTTTTTTGGCAGAAAATTTAATTATAACATGCCGTCGGAGCTACCGACTACCGGCGTGCACAAAAAACGCAGGGATAAGGATCGACAGCCCAGGCCTAAGCCTGATTCCGAGGCCTCGGTTGATCCGGTCGCCGGCTCTCCGGTTATCTGTGAGGCTCCGATGCAGCCTCTGACTACCGCAGTTGTGGAACCCGAGACCGCTTCGGATATTTTAACGGAATGTACTAGGCCGACGCAGCCTTTTACTTCAGGCCCTACCGACGACTTACCTTCCAAGGATGCCGGTACTTCTGAAACACCTTCACTTTCTGAAGGCGTTTTCAGACCAACGACTCTTACAGTCAAAGCGTTTTCAAAATCGAAGACTCCTTCCAAATCGAAAAAAGCTTCACTTCAGTCTCCTGTTCAAGGCCCTATGCCTAAGAAACAGATGCTTAAGATGGCTGAAGATCTGATTACTCTTATCAGGGGTTCCCAGCCTCCTCCTGACAAAAGGCCTAGACAAGAGGAAGAATCTGCTTCGTCTGACCAACTGTCTATTTCTTCGGATTCCTCTGAAGACCAAGACTATTCCTTCTCTCCTTATGAAGATTCTGATGCTGAGGACTCTATTCCCTCAACTTCCCCTCCAGAAGATTACTCATTTGGGGAAACTTTACACACTATGAGGGAGCATTTTCACTGGGAAGGTCAGGATTACTCTTGATTCCAAGAAAAGGCTCAGAGAGTTTCTTTTACTTCTCCAACACAGGCCTCTAGCCATCCCTCCTGTACTGGACATTGTGGATGATGTTTATTTAGAATCCAGTTTCAACCCTGACTCTCTGCCTCCTGCCCCGGCCAAGCCTGACAGATATTACAGAGTACCTGATTCCCATAAATTCCTTTACAAAAGCTCTGTAGCTGACCCAGAGATTATCTCCCAGGGTCCCAAGGGGGCTAAGGCTTCCATGGCTAAAAATCCAGTACCTTCTGAAAGGGATTCAAGAGCACTAGACAGATGGGGGAAAAAGGTTTACACCTCAGCCACTTTAGCTATGAGAGCTCTAAACTGTCAATTTCATATGCTTAAGTAACAGCAATTTCTGATCTCTCAGTTAAAACAAAAGATATCTACTCTTCCTCAACAATCTGAATTGAAAGAAGTACAGGATTTGTTGCACGCCACCGAGCAGGTGGGCAAACATACCTTACAATGTGGGTTTGATTTCTTGGAGGCCTCCTGCAGAGCAGCGGTCACTGGATCAGTTATACGTAGGCATGCCTGGTTAAAGGAGCAGAGTCTGCCTGAATATGTTAAAGCAAAACTACTAGATGCTCCCTTGCAGCAGGATGTTCTTTTTGGTGTTAAAGCAGAAGAAGTTTTAAAGAAAATGGAGGATAAGGCAAAATCAATGCAGACAGTCAAAGATTTCCTACAGGTACAACCCCCTCGCTTCAGCAGAAACTGGCCAACCAAAAATTGGTCCTTTCCAGCCACTGACAGGCCTCAGAGGGGCAAAATACAGGTGCCCAAGGGGCAGAGGACAACCACAAGCTCAGTATAAACCTCGCCAATGGATCACTCCAACCCAGAAGGGAGGAGAAGATAGGTCTCAAGCCACCAGAAGGCAAACTCAATGACTTGCACCTCAATTGGCCAAACAAAACACTTTCGTCAGCCCCCCTGGGGGGAAAACTAGCATTATTTGTAGACAACTGGCACATGGTCACAAAGGACAAATGGGTCCTGGACATAATTTTACAAGGATACAGATTCCACTTCCACACCTTGCCAATAAAAAGAGGAATGCCAAACCTGCCACAAAATCAAAGGGCAGAGGCTCAAAAACAAATTACAGCTCTCATGGCCATGAGAGCCATTCAAAGGGTACCAACTCAAGAGCAAGGCCAAGGATTTTACTCAAGACTATTCCTAGTGCCCAGGAAGGAAAATGCTTGGAGACCAATTCTGGACCTTTCAATTCTAAACACTTACTTACAAGTTCCCAAATTCAAGATGCTAACACTACAGCAGCTACTTCCCATGTTGGGCACGGAAGTATGACTGGTAACGTTGAACCTCAAGGAGGCATACCTGCATGTCCCTATCAGACAAAGTTGCAGAAGATACCTCCATTTCATTGCAGGTTCAACCCATTATCAATTCTCTGCACTGCCCTTTGGCTTATCTACTGCGCCCAGAGTATTCACAAAATGCCTGGCACCAGTAATTGCATACTGCAGACAAAGAGGAATTCAAATATATCCATACCTGGACGACTGCCTCATACAAGCAGAAAGAAAAGACATTCTCATACAACATCTGGCTTTTGTGAATCATCTACTAAATTGCCTGGGGTACACAGTAAATGAAAAGAAGTCAAAACTAGTACCCTCACAATAAATGACATTCCTGGGTGCCAGCTTGGACACAACGGCCCAGAAGTCTTATCTTACACCAGACAAGTAATTACAACTGACTCAATATTTCAAGACAATGGCAACAAAGACCCAATTAACTGCAAGAAAAATTCTGCAGCCTTTGGGCTTCATGGCATCTTGCATTCTGATAATACCATTTGCAAAACTGCATATGAGGAAATTACAATGGTACCTAAAAAGGCGTATGGTCTCAACACAGCCACAGCTTGGACACAGTGATATTTCTCATTCCCTGCCTTCAACAGGAATTTCTCTGGTGGGCACAGGCATGTCACCTCAACAAGGGTCAACCTTTCACCTTGCCCCAACCCAGGCAAACTATCACAACAGATGCTTCAGACTACGCCTGGGGGGCTCACATGGCAGGGAAATGTATTCAAGGCCTATGGACTGCAGAACACAGAAAACTGCACATAAACCAAAAAGAGATGCTAGCTGTACAGAAAGCTCTGACAGCCTTCAAGGATCTACTACAGCCTGGACAGCTGGCAATAAAGACGGACAACACCACAGTAATGTGGTACATAAACAAACAAGGGGGCACACATTCCTACCCTCTTTGCAGGCAAGCAATGATCTTATGGAACACAGCTCTGACCTACCAAGTCCAGTTACAAGCTCACTTCCTGCCAGGACAGAAAAACACATTGGCAGACGACCTAAGCAGAAACATCAAAGATCCACATGAGTGGAAGCTAGACCCACAAATATTTGAAATGATAACACAAAGATGGGGCCTACCAAATATAGACCTGTTTGCCAGTCCTCAAAACTACCAGCTGACAAAATTTTGTACAAGGACATTCCACCAACAAGCATGGAAAGTGGATGCTCTCTCCTTCAGTTGGAAAAACCTGACAGCATATGCCTTTCCTCCACTACCTCTTCTCACAAAGGTTATTTTGAAGGTCAAAAAGGAGAAACCTCGAATGATTCTCATAGCCCCAGACTGGCCTCGCCAGCACTGGTACCCACTATTGAAGAATATGGCTCACAACCCACCATGGATATTGCCTCAAATACCTCATTTGCTCACACAGCAAGACAAGCAGATTCTACACAGCCAGATCAAAACCTTAAACCTGGCAGCATGGAAAATCAATTAAGTAGCCAACCAGCCCTTCTTTCTCAAGCAGTACTGGATGTTATTCTAGAAGCCAGGAGGCCTAGCACCAGGAAGGCTTACTTGGACAAATGGAAAAGGTTTTCTGCTTGGAACCAAGCTAAAGGCCTAAATACAACTCAGTCTCATATGCCTCACATTCTGCAGTATTTAGCTGAGATGTTGCATAAAGGACTTTCCTTCTCCTCTATTAAAATCCATGCTTCAGCTATTTCAGCTCACTACGACACAAATCCACCTTTATTTTCAAATCCACTCCTAAGGCAGTTCCTCAGAATGGCAAAAAACATTAGACCACCTAGAAGAGCTCCTACGCCTACATGGGACCTCAACTTTGTTCTGGAAAAACTAACATTGCCTCCCTTTGAACCAGCTTTTTCTGCAGACCTTCAATTCCTATCTTGGAAGACTGCCTTGCTCCTGGCAATAACTTCTGCTAGGAGAGTTTCAGAATTACAGGCACTCATGGCAGTGGAGCCTTTCCTCATTTTTCATCAAGACAGAGTTTCTCTACGAACCAATCCTTCCTTCATGCCTAAGGTGGTTTCCAACGTAGCTTTACATCAAACCATCCATCTACCCACTTTCTTCCCCAATCCACAGAACAAAGGTGAGAGACTCCTACATTCCTTGGACATTCACAGGCAGCTTCGATATTATTTGGATAAAACTAAGGCTTTCAGAAAAACTGACCAGCTCTTTGTTTCCTATGCTACAGCTTCTCAAGGGAAGGCCATTTCTAAATGGATAGACCATTGCATACGATTCTGCTATACCCATCATGGGAAACCAATTCCTCCTAACATTAGGTCCCACTCTACCAGGGCAACAGCTACCTCTACAGCTTTTCTCAGGGGGGTTCCTACCAAGGAAATTTTAGAAGCTGCAACTTGGAGTTCTGTACACACCTTCACCAAACACGATCACTTACCTCTTTATTCTAAGTCCAGGGCAGGCTTCGCCACTGCAGTTCTGCAAGGGCTCATTGCCTCCTTTAACCCTCTATAATGCCTCCACCCTACCTTAGCTTTGGGACTCAACCCAAGTGTGATGACTGCAGCAGGGTAACACGATGAACATAGTACAGTTTTGTACCTACCATAAATGTAGATGTTCGAGTGTTCACCCTGCTGCAGTCCAGGTTACCCTCCCTCCAACCCCTCTGATTTACTGGCTAAACCTCTGCTATGCCTTACTGATGTATTTGCTTATAGCTTAAGGGGTTTTGTGTCTGTACAGTGTTCTCACTTTTTGGTACTGATTTGGATCACCTTTTTGGGGGCACCTGACATCTGGGGCAAGAAAAACTGAAGAAAATGGCGTTGGTTGCAATATATGTACCCCTGGTGCACTGACATCAGGGATGAGGCGGCTGCAACTGACGTCGGACCAAGACTTTGGAAATTCGGCCGACTGCGGGACCGCCTGACGACAGGATAACCCAAGTGTGATGACTGCAGCAGGGTGAACACTCAAACATCTACATTTATGGTAGGTACAAAACTGTACTTTTCTGTTACTGCACAAATATCAGTTTTCTCCATACTGAGGAGTGCCTCGAGTGCGTGCATTTTGAGGTTTAGACTTCTGGCATAGAGTAGCATTACCCTCAATTTTTTGTTCTACCACAGTGGTGCAGTGGTAGCGTTGTTGCCTCACAGCAAGAGGTTCTCCTGTTCAATTCTCGGCCGGAGTGCAGGGAATGCCTTCTGTGTGGAGTCTACATTTCCTCCCTGCGGTTGGGTGGGCGTTCGAAAGACATGCGTAAATGGGCGTGCCTTCATTGAAAGTTGAACGTCGAGCTGGCACCTCGGCGTTTGTGAAAATCTACTGCCAATCATTAGCGGACCGGAGTTTTGCTGTGGCGACCCCTAACCGGGAAAAGCCGAAAGACAACAACAACCACCCTCATTTTTTTGTTACTTGTGCTATTTATGGTGGTGGGTTTGTCTTTTGAGCCTTGCCTAAAAAAGGCACTATGGAGGTGGCAAGAGCCTTGGCCAGTATTCGAAAGCCTAAGGGTGACAGGTGCAAGCCGTCTCTAGTGAAGCAGCATAGCTTGTCGAGCATGTCATCCCAGGCTGACAGACACTGGATCCCCTTAGAATGACACCAGAAACTTAGCCAATTGTTGAAATTGATCATTTTTTCTCTATACCGTGGTATCATTCTTGGTGAGAGCAGGATGCTACTCAGGGTCACGGTCATACCAGCTTGGGCTACATGATTAGAGAGCTCCTCCGTATCTCTTTTCATGTAGTCCCGAGAGGTACGGCTCAGGTCATTCACACCAACATGGACAATGACAGAGTCATATTTGTACTTGTTCTGGAGTGACCTGAGTGCTTGTTGTATGTGGTGGATACTGGCACCCGACAGGCAGCTAACAGTAACCTTCTCCTTGTTCAGCCTAGTGAGTGGGACGTCAGTGTGCCTGACTATAGAGTCAACTATTACTAGTGTGTTGGGTATGTTATTTTGCCTTAAGGGCTGTGATTGTGTGGCACACTGGTTTTGTGAATTATGTGTTTCATGGTTTGCGTTGGGGGGTGGAGGTTGCTTGGATGTCTGCTTTGGATGTCTCTGTTGCTTTTGCAGATTTTTATTTAGAGCCTCCGAGTATGTTTTCATGTATTTATGTGTGTTTTTTGCCGGTGCTGGTTTCATAGGTCTATGTGAGACTGGTGGTGTGATGCAAGTAATTCCCTTCTCCTCTTGACTGCCTGGCCCAGTCTTGAGTTGAGAGAGCTTAGCCTCCAGTTTGGCTGTATAATTGCATCTCACATGTATTAGTGTTTGATGGAAGGAGGAGAGGGTTGTCTGTGTACATGAGGCAATTGTAACATTGCCTCAAAATGCCCAGATTCACCAGTTGGACCGGAGAGTACACCTGAAACTGCCCTTTGGACATGCCTGGATATGTACAGTGAACTGTTTTACTTACTGACTGGTAAGGTCGAATAGAGAGCCTTGTCCTTCTCTACAGTATGGGGGGGTCTACTGCTAAGGTTTATTAGTGCTTGCTATGAGTTTTGAGCAAGTGCCGGGATGAGAAGTGAATGGTTTGAGTGCTTAAGTTGAAAGTTTGTCTAGTTCCAAGGGAAAAATTGAAGAGTACACTTTGTGGAGCTGGGAATATTTATACCCTAGCTAACTGGCGCTGCCCGGCATGCAAAACCGTGCAGATGCAGGTTTTATAGCAGAGAAATGAGAGAGACAGAAATTAGCCCAAAATGGCCAATAAACTAGTAGTTTCTAGACTGAAACCACTCATCCAGGGACAGATAGGCTGCTCAAAGCTCCCTCTCTCACAGTGAACAGAGAAACTTCCTTCTATTCAAGTAAGGTATAGGCAAACACAGAAACTTGTAACACAGCCCTGAATTCAGCACTTACCTGAAAACTACTAGCTTAGAAAGGCGGGAAAACAAGTATTTTTTTTTTTTTTTTTTTTTCAGAAAATAAAGTAGATACAATAAAAAAAAACACTTTAAATGCATAGAAATGGCGATCACACTTGAGTGTGTAGCCTACAACAGTTAAACAGGTAATTTAAACACAGAAACAACTGTTAAAGTGCATGCAGTAAAATAAGTACAATATGTAGCTGAAACAAGCTTTTTAAATCACAGAAACTCTAGAAAATCTGTGTTTTAGGTGGAATTAGCTAAAGGCAGCAAGAAAATGCAGAAAAATGATACTTAATCACTCCAAAGTCTCTCTTTTGTCTCTCTGCTTCTGTAGAACTCTGCAGGGCACCAGGCAGGAGCTTGCTTAGCTGTATACTTATAAAAACACTACTGTTAAGAACAAAGTTTTATTTTACTTACAGTTAACTCTTTCCTCCCTCTTCTTGTCTCCTAAATGTTGTTCCAAACATTAATGGCATGAGGTAGAGCAAATGCTTTAGAGTCCCTTACAAGTTTAACAAAATAAGAAAGTCCAATATTTCCAGGTTTTCTTGTTCTGTCGCGTTTCACAAATATAATTAATACTTTGTAATCCCACATTTATTTGTCAATTTCCAAGTTGCTAATGTTAGTCCTGTTGTTCTACATCTCCCAGATTCAGTCTCTGCTTCACTTCCAACATACTCCCAGTTCTTCTAGTCAACTCTTGTGCTTTTTTATGTCTCTCAAGCTTTTTCCACTAAGACATTAGAAAAGGTTTAAATGGCACAGTCTCTCTGTGATGTTTATTACCAGAAGAACAAGAAGCAGAATCTCCTTCTGTTTCATAACTCACTTTTTGTTGGACAAACTTTTGTATTTCCTCCTTAGCATGCTCTGCTTCAAAAAAAAAAAAAGATTTTGACCCTCCAGGAAAGATTATTATGAAAATAGCTGGGCACAGCAGCTTGAATCTCATGGCTACTTCTTTTCATTCCTAGATTAGACTCCTCTTCTGCTTGGTGTGCAGTGAATAATCATTTTCCACAAATGCTCTACTGTCTCCCACTTTTAGTACTTTGTTTTTTTTTTTGCCACAATTTTGTCAAAATCAACTCATTCTGGTGGTAGTATTGCATCTGTACTATTAAAGGTCTAAGTTGCTCCCTCGTGGCCAGGTTTGGAGCATGTGCATGATGTGCCCTTTCAGTTAACAACTCCTGCTGTGGAATACCAGTCCAGTTGCATATTTGTGCTTCCATAAAATTAGTACAGTCTATTCCATCCTGCTTCTCTGGTACAGCAGAAAATCTCATATCTTCTTGAGCAGTCTCATATTCAGCCAGCCTTTTCTTCATTTCAACCCCAGATTTTTGCAGTTTTATCACCTCATCTGAATATCTGTTTAAAGCTTCCTCCATTTTTTCCAGCTTTTTGTTACTTAAGTTGATATACTCCTTCAATTTTTCTTTTATTTTAATCAGCTCTGAGTACATGTGACTTTTTTTTCCCTCTAGGTTACTGGAAGTCATGTCTTGCAACAAAGCTGGAGCTTGTTCTGCTTTTTGCTGAAGAGTTGCAGAATTCTTCTAAGTTAGTGTTTTTCTCCTCACCTTTAGCTATTGATTTTCTTTCAAGTTCTCTGAATTTCTTTGTTGCTGTCATCCAGGCAGTTTGCTTACTAGAGTGTTACTGAAATTTACCCAAAATATGAGTTTACCGGCTCTCTCTTTTGAGTTTCTGTTTTCACATTGGGAGAGATTAAATTAAGCTGTTAGTCAATATGCAGCCATCTTGGAAGTCTTCAGCATTCCTTTCTTGTTGCACCTTAACACTTCTACTACTTTTTATTTTGCATTTGCCTATTTGGTGATTTTCAGTCTCTCTAAAAAGATTTATTTACTGATTTTTCAAATATTTGCTTCTAATTTTGCACTTCCAGTTACAAAAAGTGTTTTATGAGTGGTTCTATGTTTGTCTTCAGTTTCCTCTTTTCAAAGTTATTGTTAATGTTTAATGTTTGCCTGCTTTTGCTTTTACTGCTTTTTGGCCACTAGTATTCAAGAATGTGGTCATAAAATTCTACCACACGACAATTATGTAATAAGTGAATTTCATCATTTGATCACCGCTGCAGTAGCCTTAAGCTGTTATTAAGAAATTTATTTTATTTTAGTCAGAAAGCTATTTTTAGCCTTGATGTAGAGTGTTTTTTTTTTTTTTTTTTGGTGGTTGCCACTGATGTTGTACCTCTAAATCTTATATACTGCTTTATGGATCCATGAGGAGGAATCCATTTTAAATAGTTCTGGTTTTCTAAGGGGATATAGCTTGTTTTCCCTTACCATTCACCATTCATCATTCAGAGTGTGTTCTTGTAGTTTTGAAGGTTGTCATTTCAAACGTCTACCTCAAAACTTTTACGTTTTTTTACAGAGCTGACTAAACTTGCTATCCTCTCTGTCAGCTAGCACTTACTTTTGGGTCCCTCTGGGGATTTCTTTATATATTTTTACTTTTGTGAGGAAAAGTGTATTGTTTATATTTAACACTGTTGTGAGGGGCCGGAGCCAGTGTATTGAGTAGCTGTCATTAAATTATTTTTCTCAAACATTAATTTTTTTTACTTTCAGTGGATCACAACCTTTTTATGCGCTGCTATCCAAGTGTCAGTTTCTGTTTTCAGATAGCACTTGTTATGGAGTCCCAGGGGATCCTTTTTAAAATTACTCTTTTGTAAAAAAAAAAAATTAAGTTTGTTATTAGAATGTGTTCCTAGAAGCTGGGACTTTGACGTTTGGTGGTTGTCACAAAGAGTTTTATCACTAATCTTAAACATTTCTCTCAGGAGGTAATTCCCCCTCTTTCACACATTGTTCACTGTTTTTATGACTTGTTTGGCCGTTCTGAGTTAACACTGATTCCTGGTGAGTATTCCATTGTTTATTATCCGTTGCAGTGTAAGAAAGAGTTTTTTTTTCTGCTAGGGACTAAGGACGACATGCTTGTCGGTTGTCAGCAAAAGTTTTTTTTACCTTCTTTTTTTTTCTTGTCAGAAGATAAAAGCAATTCTACCTACACTCATTATCCACTTGTCAAATAAGGTCTGAGGTCAGTTTGTTTGGTGGCCATTTTTTTAAATAAAAAGTATATGATAATTTTATGAGGTAAGACAGGTTATTTTAGACTTTGTTGTCAGTTTGTCAGTCACCTGTTGAGGCTAAATTTTTGGATCTGAGGTCCCTGGGCAGCAAGAACAGTTTTTTTGGGGGGAGAGGGGGGGGGGCTTCTGCATTGCATTAGGCTCTCTCTGCCTCAGCCGTTGATACACGACTCTGTTGTGGCCATCATTGTTCAGACCATTCATATTTTCTCTTAGTTTCTCTGATGAACTCCTTGGGATATCAGGCACATCCTCTACAGATGTTCATATCTTTTACCTGGTTATGATAGAACCAGTTTTGCCACCTTCAGGATATGGATAAGAGGATTCTCCTTTGCTCATCTGTTCTGAGAAGTTTCTTTATGGGGGAAAAACCATCCTCCTAACCACTTTGTCTTTTTCTTGGTGGTTTCCATTTGGCTGGACTTGCAAGAAATATGTCAAGGCTTTCAGTTTTAAATATTTATAATAGCACAATAAAGGTAGAATACTTTATTGTTGTTTTTCCTCATGTGTTGCCATTTTTGTCAGGATGTTTTCTTCACAGTCAGGCATTTTACCTGACAAACAGCCATTTCCCCATATGTTTTTCTGATCTGTATAAGAGCTTCAGACCTGCACAAAGGCAATACTGGTAAATTATGAACCCACATATGGATTGGTTCAGCAATATAGTACAGTTGTGTACACTTACCATAAATATAGATGTTCGAGTGTATTCACTGTTGCAGTCATTACATTTGGGTAATCTGCTGGCAGGTTGCCCTCAGTCGGCCTGACTTGCAAAGTCTTGGGTCCTGTGTCGGTTGCTGTCTCCTCTTCCATGACGTCAGGTCATCAGGAGTATAAAACATGCAGCTGACGCCATTTTCTTTAGTTTTTCTTGCCCCCGATGTCAGTTGCCCCCGAAAAGGTAGCAATATTATTTATATATATATATATATATATATATATATATATATATATAAATATACATGCATCAATATAAACTTTACCTTCATCTACAAGCAAATACACCACATAGGTTGTAGACGATAGAGAAGGAAAGATAAATTTTAGAATGACAGGAGGATGGCGGGAGGGTAACCTGGACTGCAACAGTGAATACACTCGAACATCTACATTTATGGTAAGTGTACACAACTGTACTATGTTCTTCATGTTTCACTGTTGCAGTCATTACATTTGGGTAGAATCCCAAAGCTGTGGTTGGGAGGCTGGAGCTAAACAGCATTAGGTGTGACTATAAGGCCCTGCAGCACTGCAGTGGCAAAGCCTGCCCTGGACTTGGAGTAAAGAGGCAAATGGTAATGCTTTGTAAAGGTGTGAACAGAACTCCAAGTAGCAGCCTCTAGAATGTCTTTGGTTGGTACTCCTCTGAGAAAGGCTGCTGAAATAGCTGCAGCTCTGGTGGAATGAGACCTAATGCCCATGGGCACATGTTTACCATGGTATAGGTAGCAGAAACGGATGCAGTGGCTTATCCACTTTGAAATTGTCTGCTTTGAAATAGCCTTTTCTTCTGATCCTGCAGCATATGACACTAGTAATTGCTCAGTTTTTTTTTAGAGCTTTAGTCCTGCTCAAGTAGAATCTTAGCTGTCTGTGTACATCCAAGGAATGCAGAATTCTCTCCCCTTTGTTCTGCGGATTTGGATAAAAGGTTGGCAGATGAATTGTTTGGTTAAGAGCCACATTGGAAACTCTTCTTGCTGAAGTAATTGCTAGTAGCAGAGCTGTCTTCCATGATAAGAACTTCATACCAGCGGTAGCAGATGGTTCAAATGGAGGCAGGGTGAGCTTTTCCAACACATAATTGAGGTCCCATGCAGGTAATGGTGATCTGGGAGGCCTTAAATTTTTGGCTCATCTAAGATAGTGCTTTATTAAAGGATGAGAAAAGACTGGTGGCTCTGTATTGTAATGAGCCGAAATGACAGAGGCATGGATTTTGATTGATGAGAAAGATGGGCCTTTGTCAAGCATCTCAGTCAAGTATTGTAATATCTGAGGAATATGAGGTTCTGCTGTATCATTTCCTTGTGCTTGATTTCAAGCACAGAATCTCTTCCATTTGTCAGCATAAGATTTTCTAGTACTAGGCCTTCTGGCTTCCAAAATGACGTCCATCATAGCTTTACTGAGAGGTGTCGTTTGTATGATTAGCTGTGCTGCCAGGTTAAGAGTCTGTAGTTGATTGTGCAGGATCTGATTGTTTTGCTGGGACAGCAGCTGTGGTCTTTGAGGCAAGGTCCAAGCTGGGTATTGAGACAAGTTCCTTAGGATTGGGTATCAGTATTAGTGGGACCAGTCCGGGGCAATTAATATCATCTTTGGCTTCTCTTGTCTGACTTTTAGGAGGACCTTGGGTAGAAGAGGCAGAGGAGGAAAGGCGTAAACTGTTTTTCCAACTGAAGGATAGAGTGTCCACTTTCCATGCTTGTCTGTGATAAGTCCTTGTGCAGAATCTTTTCAATTGATAATTTTGAGGAGAGGCAAATAGATCTATGTCTGGGCTCCCCCATTTCTCTGTTATCATGCTGAAGACTTGTGGATTTAGTTTTCACTCGTAAGGATCCATAAGATTTCTGCTTAAATCGGCTGCCAGAGTGTTTTGTCTTCCTGGCAGGAATTGAGCTTGTAGGTGTATTTGGTAGGTCAAAGCTGTGTCCCACAGTGCCATGGCTAATCTGCAAAGGAGGTATGAGTGTGTGCCCCCTTGCTTGTTTATATACCACATGACTGTGGTGTTGTCCATCTTTATTAGTAGTTGCCCTGGATGAAGTAAGTCCTCAAAAGCTGTTACGGCATTTTGAACAGCTAGCATCTCTTTCTGGTCGATATGTAGATGCATTTGATTTGGTGCCCATATGCCCTGAATGCATATTCCTGCCATGTGGGCCCTCCAGGCATAATCTGATGCGTCTGATGTTAAGGTTTGGCTGGCAGGGGGTAGAGTGAAGGGCCCTCCCATGTTTTGGTGACAGGCCTTTACCCACCATAGAAACTCCTGTTGCAGGCAGGGAATGAGATGAATCATTGTTTCCAGACTGTGTGAATGTTGACTCCATGAACTTTTTAGGTACCATTCAAGTTTCCTCATATGCAGTCTTGCATGTGGAATTGGTAGGATGCAGGATGCCATGAAGCCCAGAGCCTGAAGAATTTGTCTTGCAGAAGACTGTGCTTTTGTTGCCGTCAGTTGCCTTTGTTTGTCTGGCGTGAGGTAAGCCATCTGGGCAGCTGTATTCAAGCTTGCACCCAGGAATGTTATCTTATGAGAGGATACCAGTCGTGATTTATTTTCGTTTATTGTGTACCCTAGGCATGTTAGAAGCCTTTTCACAAACGCCAGGTGTAGAAGAAGAGTGTCCTTATTCTGTGCTTGAATGAGAGAGTCATCCAAATAAGGATATATTTGTGTACTTCTTTGTCTGCAAAATGCAATTACTGGTGCCAGGCACTTTGTAAAGACCCAGGGCGCTGTAGATAAGCCAAAGGGCAGTGCAGAGAATTGGTATTGCATTAAGCCAGCCTTGAATCTGAGGTATCTTCTGCACGACTGTCTTATTGGGACATGCAGGTATGCCTCTTTTAGGTCTAAAGTCACCAGCCAAGCATTCTTGCCCAGCATGAGCAGAAGCTGCTGCAATGTCAGCATTTTGAATTTTGAAATGTCCAGGTATGTGCTCAAAATCATTAAATCCAGTATTGGCTGCCAGGCCTTGTCCTTTCTGGGTACCAAGAACAGTCTTGAGTAAAAACCTTGTCCTTTTTCCTGTTCTGGTACTGTCTGAATGGCTGTCATATCCATGAGTGATGTAACCTGTTTCTGTGCCTCTGCCCATTGATTTTTTGGCAGGTCTGGCCAACCATTTGCCATTGGCAGAGTGTGGAAATGGAATCTGTATCCCTGTGATATGTTGTTTAGTACCCACTTGTCCTGGGTTATTAACTGCCAATTTTGAGCAAAAAGTGCTAATTTCCCCCCTATGGGTGCTGCGAAAAGATAAGTGCTTGGTGTAGGCAGAGAGAAGTCATTGGGATTGCTTTCTCTAGGTTTGTGCTTTATCTCCTCCAGATTTGGAGGTAGATGCGCCCCATTGCTTTGACCTGTATGAATCCTGCGCCTGGTATCTGGAACCCTTAGGGCGTCTGGATTTGCCCCTTTGAGCTCTGTTTGACACAGGAAAGGACCAATTTTTTGTAGGCCAGTGTCTACTGAATCTTGGTGGCTGCACTTGTAAGAAGTCTTTAACAGTTTGCATAGACTTAGCTTTGTCTGCCATTTTCTTTAAAACCTCTTCTGCCTTAGTACCAAACAGAGAATCATGCTGTAAAGGTGCATCTAACAATTTAGCTTTAACATGATCAGGAAAATTTTGTTCCTTTAACCAGGCATGCCTCCTAATCACATATCCAGTAACTGCAGCCCTGCAGGAGGCCTCTAAAGATTCAAAACTGCATTGCAAAGTATGCTTTCCAACTTGTTCAGCTGCATGCAATAATTCCTGCAATTCTTTATTATCTGCACATTCTGAAATCATCATCATTTTCTGTTTCATTAATTCCATAACATGTTATTGGTACTTAAGCATATGAAATTGACAGTTTAAGGCACTGATTGCCAAGGCTGCAGATGTATAAACCTTTTTTTCTCCATCTGTCCAGTGCCCTTGAATCTCTGTCAGAGGGGGGGGGGGGGGTAGGATTTTTTGCTGTTGAGGCCGTAACTCTCTTTGGGCCCTGTGAAATAGTTTCAGGATCAGCAGCAGGGTTTCTAAATAAAAATTTATGGCAGTCAGGGACCCTGTAATATCTATCAGGCTTACTGGGAGCCGGAGGCAAGGAGTCAGGGGTCAAACTTGACTTCTAAAACACATCATCCACAATGTCTAACACAGGGGGAATGGCTAAAGGCTTGTGCTGAGGGGGGAGAAGAAGGAAATCCCTGAGCCTCTTTTTTGATTCTGAGAAGTCTTGACTCTCCCAGTGAAAACGTTCCCTCAAAGTATGCAAGGTTTCTCCAAATGAATAATCCTCAGGAGGAGATGCAGATGGAATAGACTCCTCAGCATCAGAATCCTCATAGGGAGGCATAAATAATTCCTGATCAGAAGAAGAATCAGAAGAAATAGAAACCTGATCTGAAGATTCATAATCAGTGTCTTGCCCAGGCCTCTTATCTGGAGGGGGATGGGTACCCCTGATCAAGGTAATAAGGTCTTCAGCCATTTTGATCATCTGTTTTTTAGACATAGAGGCCTGTGCACATGGTTCATGCGTCATTTTTTTAGTTTTAGTAGTTGCTTTTGTCTTAGGTTTTGCAGCTGTCGTTGGTTTGATATACAAATGTTGAGGCCCGAATACACCCTCAGAAGCCAGTGCCTGCTCAGCGGCTCCAGACCCATCCGAAGGAGATACATCCGTTGGTCCAATACCTTGAGTAACTTGCGGCATGCCGGACTCTACATGGGTGTTGGTAGAGGCCTGCGACTCAAAGGTAGCGGGTATCAGGGGCTGCGAAAGCGCCTCACTGAGTACTGGCGACTGGCTTAGGAAAAGCTTTGTCGTCAGTTTTGGATCTCAACTGCCTTTCTCTGCATTTTTTTTTTTTGTACTCGGCAGTCGGATTGCTATCCAACGACATTTCTGGGTAGTTAAATCTGTTTCCAAAATACTTTGATGCATAAATATGCCAACGCTTAATAGTGTGTTGGTTAAATCTAGCACAAAACTGACAGCCAGTCACATTGTGATCAGGGCCTAGGTAAGGAATACAGTATAAATGGAATTCCTTATGAGGTATTTGCTTCCCACAAGTAATACAATTATTAACTTTTTCTGACATCGGTAAAAAGCAAGAAAAAAGTTTCCCCAATGGGGTACTTAGCTTTAGTGAAGACTTCGATTCTGAAACTCAAACTTGAATATTTCAGTAGTCGGCCGACCGGCACTTGTGAAATGCTTCTGCTTCTGGCACCGTGCAACAAGAAAGACTAAAGAAAATGGCGTCGGCTGCATGTTTTATACCCCTTACGACCTGACATCATGGAAGAGGAGACAGCAACCGACGCAGGACCCAAGACTTTGGAATTCAGGCCGACTGAGGGCAACCTGCCAGCAGATTACCCAAATGTAATGACTGCAACAGTGAAACACGAAGAACATCCATATTTATGAGGACATGATCGAATGACGTATTTAGGAGTATGGATTAAAAATTATTCTGGTGTGGAAGCTAAAGATATGTGGAAAGAGACTAAACAAAAGAAAATACAAAAACTGAGAAAATGGAAGCTTTGTTATATGGATAGTAAGATACAAGCAGTTAGAATGTTTTCATCCCATTAGTCTTGTACACAGGTCAGGCAAATTTTTATCAACCAGAGGAGAAATTGTGGATAGCAATTAATAAAGAGCTGAAGGACTTCATCTGGGAGGAGGAGACGTCAAGAGTCAAGTGGGATAAGCTGATTCTTCCAATAGAACAAGGTAGGTTGAGATTACCCGATTTGAAGGTGTATTTCCCAGCTATACAGCTAAGGCTCCTATACATCGCACAAGCAGAAAACTATAATTCAAGGTGGAAAGGGATGATGAAATAGGGGGAACCTCAAGAAATAAGGAGAGACTGGGATTTTGGTCCCCACCTGGCTGACTTTCCCACCCCCCCCACCCCCTGCTTCCTCCTGGCCACTAACTTCAGCTTCATCTCCAATGAATACAGCCTTTCTAGCTTCCTCCCAGTTCCAGCTGTAATACCACCCATAGTTTAACACTCATATATCACTGCCAGGTCACTTAACCACTAACTACTACTCTCATTCTGTACCTCTATTCTTACTACATACTTAGCTACTTCACCTTCCTGATTCCCGTACCTAACCTGCTATCCAGTCAACCTACTCTGTCTCTCCCCTGTTACTATACTCCCTACTTACCTACTTGGCCAACTTGTTCACTATTCTATTCAGTGTTTACCATTATGTAATGCCTAAGCCTAAAATTGAAAATTTGTGTGCAGTCTATATAATTATGTTAAGTTTAGTACTAGCTATGCTAACCTGAACTAAGCTTGAATAATTTTACTTGGCAGTGTTAAGTCTGCTACTTTCTATGCAATTTGGAAGTTTCTGTATAGCTTATAATGTTGCTTGAATTTAACTGTGGAGCTTTTCTCTCCGGGCCACCGCTAAAAATGGACATGCATCCAGTCAGATTTTTCTCGTCAACAAATGTAAAATAAATAAAAAAAATAAATAAATTTTGGATGCAGACCTTTAAGGAGAATAACAGTAATCATACACAATATTACATTTGTAAAGTAGCTGAAAGTATCCTAAGAATTAAGTCAACAAGTGAATGGAGAAAGGAGATTCTGCCGATATGGATGACTGCAGTTAGTGATATAGACAATAGGCAAGATAGGGCTGGAGTTTATTATTGAAAACTGGCAAAGGAACCAAGGTATTGGGAGAAAATAACTAGCTAGGGAAAGATGATAGAATTAGAAGATGCCAAGACTTTATTTGGACCGCAGTTTAGAGATTACCTTCCCTATCAAGGATTGATATTAGACTATAGGCAAAGAGAAAGAAATGGGGAGTCCTAAATGAAAGACCAGCTGTGGTAGATTTTTTAGTAGAATCTAGAACAGAAGCTGCCATTAAAAAAAGGAATAATTAGTAGAGTATATAAAATGTTGCATAACTATAAGAATCAATCAGAGGAGGTTAGAAAGGATTGGGATGCGAGACTGGTTAAGAAATTCACAAAGAAGCAATGTGAGGATATATGTATGTCTCCCAAATATGCAACAAAATCTAGAAGATTTAGGATTTTTGCTTGGAATTGTTTACATAGATAGTTTTATATCCAAGTAGACTCCAGAGAAATTTTCCTCGGGTAGACAGCAAATGTTGGAGGTGTGACGGGGAAGAAAGAGGTAACTGGAAACATTTTCTGGGAGTGTGGTGAGTTGACAGACTTTAAGTATTCCCTGTGGGATGCACTGTCAGAGATGCTGGGTGGCAGATCTGTGTGACGAGGGAGATGATTTTCATAGCTATGATACAGAATCGTAATTGCCTAAACATGGTAAGGTCTTGGATAATTTTCATAGCTATGATACAGAATCGTAATTGCCTAAACATGGTAAGGTCTTGCTGTGTCTGTGGTGCTGCCAAAAAACAATTACTAGAAAATTAAATCAAAATCTAAACCAACTATACTAGACGTAGTGAATATAGTAACAGAGATAAAACAACTGGAACTGAGATCTTTAGAAAAGGGTAGGAGTAAACTACAGAGGAAAGATGGGAATTGTGGGAGCAATACATACAGGAAAGGAAAGAGGTTTAAAATGTATGCTCATTACCTGTCTTCCTGTTTGAATTTCTCTACTTATTTGCTGTACTGGACATCTGACAGTGCGTATACTTCATACTTCCATTTCTCCTCATTTCCTCTGCTTGTATCTCTGAAAGGTCTACAGTTCTCTCATACTCTAACACATCTACTAATGCCATCTTTGATTCCTTAAGTACTTTTCATTTCAGTATTGCTGCCACACAACTGTATTATTAAAATCTTGATTGTGTTATGTATTTCAGTGACTCTACAGTTAACTTTTTAATTTTGCTTGGTACTGAGAACTCTTCTTTAACTCAAAGTAATCTGTGAGTTTGGCTTTGACATGTTGATAACATCTGATTTAGTTGTCAGTTTGTCATTTATTATGAACCGTTTCTCCTGTAACTTGAAATATCATTTGTTTTAATCTAATAATGCGGAAACAATAATTGAACTAATACAGTTTTTAAATTTGTGTCCAGATTTACCACTTTAGAGCTAAATGTTGGTAAAGCTGGCTGTGAGATGTTGATGCCATGTATGGAATCATATGACAGAGTGAAGTGCTGTCGCTACATACAGCAAAGGATAAATTTCGTAGTACTGGCTTAAAAAGCTGGTATGGAGGACCAGTGTTAGAAGGAGTGAAATAAAGTACTTCATGGCAATATTAATCATCTAAAATTAAGCTGCACTTGGAAAATACTTAACACTAGTTGCAAGATGTCATTTATTTTTTCAGCTGCTAGCGAACTCACAAGAACCAACTGTTAAGGGTTTAAGATATTAAAAGGCCATTAAAGTTAATGGTACTGTGGGCAAGCAACCAACCAGTGAGGAGCCCTGAGGGAATTCACACAAACCAGCATAGCAACAGCTGACCTTTAACATTAATGAACAGTTAGAAAGCACTTAAACTTCATAATTTCATCAATCTGTAGTTATCAGTCTGTAGTTTGCTAATGCCCTACCACTTTTGGACCATTTAATGATAAAGACTCAAACAAAATACTAGTTTTCCACAGAGAGCAAGTGATGAATTCTGGTAGCTAGCTTTGTATCTTTGTGGTTAAGCAACTAATAACTGCAAGTTGTAACTGAAGGATTTCTTTTAGAAATAGGCTGGGGAACTCTACAGGCATTTGCAAACATTACAGATACATTAGCTCCACTGAGTCTAAGACTCATTTATAGGAGCACCACAATACAAACCGAGGGACAACTTCAAATTAGAGAAGGAACATAAGCAGCATGTCTTCAGGAGGTGAAAAAAATTAGATTCTCAGGAAAAACTCACTCAGACTGAACAAAGGACAAACATGCAAAATCCACCTCTAGCATACAAAAGCCAGAATTGGTCCACTTGCGGCATGGAGTTGTTATAGTAACACTTAACACTCTTCCAATATGCCATTTTTACAGTGACAAAGGGTTGCATAAAACATGCATAAGACACACACACACACACACATACAAAAGCAACAATGTCCACAAGATGTTAACCAATGCTCATCACAGCATTTACAACTTGGAAAAAAGGAATTATTTTTAATAACTCTCCCAAGGCTGGTTCTGTAGTGCAGAGGCATGTAACAAAGACAGTTAACCAAGAAATTTAGGTCAAGTAGTGGGACATAGTTTAATGGAACCAGCTGGTGGGTAGCAATATACCAGCTTAACTTTGGATCACAGATGCAGAGGGGACAGTGTGTTGCCTATCTGGTTATGGTCTCTGGTGGATACCATGGGCTCTAAACCAGACAGACAAAGGTTAAGAGGAAGTGCATGCAGATTGCCTACAGTGAATAATGTAAGTATAGTAGCAAGTGCAGAAGAACAACACTGACCTCAATGCATGCCAGGTGTACAGCAGGAAGGGTCAATTGTAGGCCAAATGGGAAAAAAGTATTGTCTACCTTCCAGGATAACACCATGCTAAGATACTTGTATCTTCACTTTGTTTTGGTATGCAGACTAAAGAGGAGGCACCAAAAAGATGTATAAAAGATCTTCCTACAACTTCAATGAAGGGTCTGCTTAACTTTGATGCAGATACAGTGATTTCCACATACAAATCTCAGCAAGACCACTATGCATTAAACTTAATATATGGCAGGATTGCTTCAAATAAGGACTTTGTAGGGAGCAGCAACTGAAAGTGGAACAATTTTGCACAGTATGGCAGTCACAAAGAAAAGTGTCTGAACATAGTAGTAGTAAAATACTGCTGCAAAATAAATGTACTCTTAGTACAATATTAAACTTGTAACATGCATTTTAGGTTTTGTTATGCAAAACAAAATTTGAATAACATGACCTGCAACTTTGCATTTAGACTGTGACAAGATGCTAGCTATTTAAAACTGTTTTAATATAAGACACTCCTTTCCTGGTAGCACTGTCGGACCATAAATGATCCGTCTGAAAGAAAGAGTCTCTCAAAGGTGTCCGTAGTAAAAAAATAATGCAAATAAAGACACTGTTGTTTAAGCCATACTATACACAAACATATTCAAGTTTACATAAGGTATAAAGGCACACTCAAAACAGAAGGATTTTAAGGAAGCATTTCCAATACTTTATAGTTATATACTCTGTATACCTCTGCCTAACACTAGTGGCATGCCTGCTAATTTCTTGGGATGTACACTCCAAAAGGAAAAAGTTAATTATTTTGAAAAACTGAAACAACTTCAATAGCTATGAAAGTATCTATAAAATCCTGTAACCTGAAGAATATAATTTTCTCATATGGTGACTACAGTGGCACATCTATACTGACCACATAATCTCTAACGTAACAGTAAAGGAAGTAGAAGAACCTGGTAATACTGTTTCACATGTACATAAATTACCCACAAGAAGGGTGTTGGAATGGGGACATCTAATTCCCTAATTTTCTTTTAATAGCAAATACATTTTATTTCATGTTTAAAAACATACAACTAGCTGAAGTTCTTTGGAGTTTGCATGTGAAAATAAGCAGGCCAAGGAAGTAAACCAGCTTCCCCAAAATGGGCCTTTAAGTTTAGCAGTTGATTATTTTCACAGCTACAATCTTATATGTGAGTGTATCCCATACAAAAGTCAATGCTCATGCACTCTTAAAAACAAAACAAAAAAAATCAAGCTTTACTGTTCCCTTTATAGATGGCCATTTTTAAGAGTACTGTCCCCAGACTGCAGAATGTTTCTGGCTATTTTTTGGTGTATGTGTGTGTCTCCAAAAAAGGACTGACATATCTTCATGAATTTTTAAGAAAGTTACAGAGGTTATTGCTGAAAAATGCTCTCATATTGCATGCCTAGCTTCAGAAGAAGGAGCAGCAGGTGTATCATAAATTTTAATGAAACATAGTTTTATATATTTTATGCTATGACATATTAAAATCTACATCTTATTTTTATGTCAGAAGTTACAACAACACTAATATCCATTTTTCAACATATTTACGTTCCTCTACTTCCTACTTCTGTCCCCATCAACAAACAGGACAGAAACTGCAGGGTTTCAGTCAACTTTGAATAAAAAACTTACCCAAGTTAGTATCCCCTTCCCTTTCTCCATAATGCCCTACTAACTAGCTTCCTGTCCAGATCCCAAGTATCCTGCAGAGTAGACAAAAACACATTATCACTGATGATACTCCAAAGTCTGATATCAGGCAGTGGGAAGACTGGTATCGATGAAGGTGGAACTGCTCATCCATAATCAAGTATACGGTAAGTACATAACTTTTGTACCTGCTATGAGAAGGTTCATATTCATCAACCAACAAGAGTCCCAAGCTTTTCTCCTCTGTGGTTATAGGAGGAACATACCTCTGAAGGTGGAGTACAAAACATATACTATCAGTAAACCATTTAAGAAAAGTAACTTTTGTAACTTTGGAACTCATTTTCAAGTGGAAAAAGTGACAAAAAGACGCAATTCTTTCCTGATTCATTTGGCCCTACACCAGTAAAATCTGAACTGTTAGTGGATACCCATGTAAAATAATCCATGTTCAGCTCAGTTCAAACAGAAGAATACAAGAAAACACACTGATTAAGGTTTGAATCTGTGGCTATTTTAACCAAGAAGGAAGGATTAGTTCTATAATTATATTATGTTCGTATGGAAGGCCAGATAGGGAGGTTTTATACATAAGCCATATATTTCAAAAATTCTTCCAACAGATGTAATGGCTATTATAAATAAGGTTTTCCAAAACAAATACTTCAAAATGGATCCCAATCAGTTGATTGAATTTTCAGACACTTGAAATTCATATCGGCGAGACAATATGATCAAATTTCCGAAAACTTGAAGCTTTTGAATGGAGATTGCAGTACAGTGAGGATCAGAAAATTTACTATTTTCCTCAGTGTAGTGCGATTCCGGAGTTGGTATATATAATTTGCAGGCAGTGTAGGGGGGGGCAAGTCCCCTGCAAAAACTTAAAACAAAGATAGATTTTTGTGGGGGGCGGGGGGTTGTTAATGTTCCAGTTTTTGGACATTCGATCACATTGTCTAGCTAATATTAATTTTGAGTTTCTGAAAACTCTATCAACTGACAGAAATCCTTCAAAATTATCTTTAGCTGCAGATTCAAATTCAGGCTTTTCCTGGTTTTAAAGTTCTGAAAATAAAACACCTGGGGATAATTACCCTGTGTTAAGAAAAGACTGACTAGACCTTAGGTGTACCTTTTCTTAATGTAACCCTATCCTTGAGAAAAGTAAAATAGGGATGTCTCACCATAAAAGCTTGTAACATTTTTCTGTCCCCTTTTCCAAGAGTTTTACCTTATGAAATACCGCCTGTCATGCACAATCTGACTCAATCCAGCAAACTCTGCCTCCCAAGCAGGTAGGATTACAGATATACGCCACACATGTAGTACGGTTATTTTTGTACAAGAAGACATCGCCAATAGAAAACTCTCTTGTTTTCCAAGACAGGAACAGCCCAACAGCCTGATGAGCAGGTTCCAAGGAAAGACAGTAACATTTACAAGCACAATTTGAGATCCCAAAAGGAAGCCACCAGCATTCAAGCAAGGTGAATATGTAAACACCTTTTTTACCAACTACCTCACCTCCCTTTTCTAAAGATCCCTCTTCCAGTTCTTTTATCTCTTTTAGAATATTCAAATACAGAAAGTTTAGACTTTGATTTTTACTTTCTAGTACCTAAAGAGAAATCTTGGTAGAACAGTAAGATGGTCCAAAGGATAAGAGCCCCCACAAATACTGCAGAAACAGAGGTATCTAGCCTTAAAAGAGACCTTATTCTAAGAATGGCACCAACTAGAAAATCTTCTTCACATGCCCACCTATGATTTTACAACAGCAGGTTAATTTGTCTCCTTTAGTATCGACTGCACATCCTAAAACAAAATGGTGCCTAAAAAAGTTTCAAGATTGTATCATCCAGGGAACTTTCCAAGAGCTTCAGCTTCTTAGTGTGACACTGAAAGACTGAGGCCAGGAACTCTGTCGTGCTTAATAATCAGTTACTGGCTAGTAAGTACACTGCCTGGATGCTAGTGAAGAATAAACTAAGAGGCCCTGAAAGAAAATCAATTAGAAAAGATGAAGAGAAAACAGTGGCTGGGAAGAAACCTGCAGCTGTTAATCAAAAATCAGTTCAAGCTCTAGCTTTGGTATAAGACATGGCTTCTAGTAATCTAGAGGAAAAAAATAAGACTAATGTTTTCAGAGCTGATTAAAATCAATGAACACTGAAGGGGTATTTAATCTCAAAAGGATGGTGAAAAATGGAACAAGCTTTAACAGATCTACAGATGAGGCGGTAAAAGTGAGAGAAGACTGTTATGGCAGCTAAGCATACGAGGGAAGAGACTAAATAAAAAAATAAATAACACAAAAACTAAGAAATTACCCATGGCTATGGATAGCAAGATCAAGCAGTAAAGTGTTCTTAGTCCCTTTAGTTTTATACACAAGTCAGGCACATTTTTATCAACAATATGAGAAATTGTAAATAATGCTTAAGAGTTAAAGGATTTTATCTTGGCGGGGAACAGGGCAAGAGTCAATTGGGATAAACCGATCCTTCCAATAGAACAAGAAGGTTTTGGATTACCTGATTTGAAGGGACATTTCAGAGCTACACAGTTAAGACTTGTATACATAACACAAGCAGAAAACTACAATTCAAAGTAGAAAGAGGTGATGATAAAGCAAGGGTGAAATTCAGAAAGAAATAAGGAAAGAGTGGGATTTTAGATGCAAATCCTAAACGAGAATAGTAGCAGAATATTATATTTGTAAAGTAGCAGAAAGTATACTAAGAACTAAGCCAGTATGGGAATGAAGAAAGGAGGTTCTGCCAATAGGGATGAATGCAATTAAGGGTACAGGGAATAAGCAAGAAGGGGCTGGAATTTACTGGACGGAAGCTGGCAAAAGAACCAAGGTACTGTGGCAAATAGAGAGGGAAGGGTAATAAAAAGGGAAGAAACAGTGATGACATTTAGACTGCAGGCTAGAGACTGCCTTTCCTACCATGGATTTATTTCAGAGTACAGACAAAGAAAAAGGGGCAGGGAAATCCTAAGTGAAAGAACTGTACTGGTTGAGTTTTTACTTGCATCTAGAATGGATAATTAGTATGGCATATAAAATATTGCACAATAACTATAGGACTCAATCAAAGGAGGTCAAAAGAGATTGGGAAGACAGATTAGGTAAGCAATTCACAAAGAAACAAGTGGAAGAACATATGTATGTTTCTCACATATGCAACATAGTCTAGAAGATTTAGGATTTTTGCCTGGAAGTGTTTTCATAGGTACTTCCCTACAGAGTACTCTGCAAGGAACACTGGGCAAGCAAACAAGTTCAACTAGGGAAATTATTTTTTTCAGCTGGGATACAGGACATAATAAGGTCTTGTTGAGTTTAATTGTGGTGGCTGCCAATAAAGCAATTACTAGAAAATGGAAATCAAGTGTAAATCAACCATACTTGAAGTACTGAACATTGTAACTCTGACAAAAGAACAGGAAGTGGGATCTTAAGAATTGGGTAGGAATATATTGCATAGAAAAAAATGGAAATTATGGGAAAATACATGCAGCAAATGTTTTGGAAGAGGAATAAGGTTTAAGAGAAGGCAGGAATTTAATAATTTATGTAATGTTGGATTGATTATATTGTATAGAACAATGTATGTCATGTAAAATGTTTGTAAATGTGAATTTATTAATATGGTTTGATTAATTGTATATAAATATGTTTGCCTTTGTCACAAGCGATAATTCAGTGAAGGTGTTTAAAAAAGATTGTATCATCTAGGCAGTCAACTGAAGAAATTGAGGGATGAGAGGTATATCATATATTCCCTGTAATGTGTGAGGACGTCCATCCTATAAGGAAACTTATGGTAATTGCCTTTGACCATCTTCAAAAGAAGGGAGAACCACTGCACCTTAAGATAAAATTATTCTTGGAGAGTCCATCTGAATTGAGAAAAAACTCTAGTTATCAGAGGAAAGGATGGAAGATCACATAGAAACATTCTCGCCTATGGAAATAAAAAAAAAATCTGAATTTAAAAATCTGGAACATCACTCTTACATCTGGAGGCACAGAGATGTACTTGAGACTTTCCCCACAGAAGGACTTACTCCTGGAATATCCCCAGTTTGAACTTACCTCCCTAAAGTTCTGTCTTGGTCCTGTTTTCCGCAACAGTGCTTTACTCTGACTTAAAGTAATAAAGAGTAAAGGGAACTGAACCTAGTTATCACCTGATAAATAATGTATTACATTGTTGAGATGTAATTTGTGGCCTATAGCAGAAGATATGGGAATAATAGATGGAGCATATCAAACCTTTCATTAGGGACTATCATCTCTTAACAGTTCTGTGTATTTAAAATGCCCTACTAGTTGTAGAGATCCTGGACTTTTTTCCACTTGGACATAGTTCCCATTAAAGTCTGATGTATGTGGGATAACAGACTGTGTACAGGGACTGAAAAACAGTAATTGAACTTGTCCCCAGTAAAGTGTGGCCAAAGATACTACAGAACAGTCAAGGCCCAGAGATCTAGAATTTTGTGATTTTTTTTTTCAGGGAAATACCAGAGATTGATTAGAAAATATCAGAAATTGCTACCAGCTGCATTCTAGTAATCCTTAAGAAGGGAAACTGTGATATGAACTGAATTGCAAAGACATCCAGAAAAACTGTACTTTGAGAAGGAAACTCATATTTCTTCAAGTCCATCTGAAATTCCAGGCTGAGAAATATCTATTCTTCTCCAAAACAAAATTCTTACCTTGGGAAACATCTGTAAGAATAGATCAGTCTTCAAAATATGATAAAAAAATGGCTGCCCTGTCGTTTGCAAGGACCAATAAAAGGAGGATGGTCCCAAACCTGAAAATGTAAACTACACGGAGCAAAAGATAACAATAGGCTGATAACATTGGACCGTGGTTAAATGGAAAGAAATGCATAGGGGTCATTTTGCAAGTACTTTCTTGTGTTCCTGAAGAAAAAAAAATACCAACCCACTGAAAAATTAAGTTATTTTAGAGAATCGTTACACTCCAGTGTCAGATGACATTTGGAATCAATGTTTTGGGAAGATTTTAGCTGAATGCCACAGTGGGCAAGGGATATGACACAAGGGAACACATATTCAGACAGTAAACTAATAAAATGTCAGCTCCTGTGAGAACCCTCCAATCTAATTTTACTCCCTGTCATAACTAAAACTAAATATGCATTCTTGAAGTTAAGAAGCATATTAAAATTCATGCCCGTCTACCATGAATTGTTTGAGGGGTAAAAAAAATTAGTTTGTTTGAATATTTTTCCTCTAACAGTCACCCTTGCAGGGGCCTCAGCAGAGGGAGGGAGGGCAAAAGACCAACTCTGTATACAAGGAAGCAAGAAAATCTCAGTTATGAGATCCTATGGCACTTCAAAGACTGTACCAGGCAACTGCAGTCAATACTGCCCAGAAGCAGCTGCTCTAGAAGCAGCATTAGAATGCAGCAGGTGCATCCTGGAGCATGTATAAATAACAGGCACACACAGAGTACTGATATATTCAGAAAAAAAACTAGCAGGAAAATCCTGCATTTATGGGTCTGAAGCCAAAAACACCTTTGTTGAATTATCACTTGTGACATACGCAAATTTACATTTATATAAAAGCAATCAAACTGTATTAACAAGTTCACATTTACACACATTATACTTCGCATATATTGCTATATATCAGATAACCTAAGCAACATTACATAAATTATTCAATTACTGCCTCCTTGTTTTTAAACAAGAAACAATTAAACCATAATGTATGACCTAGGCAGTCATACATTTATATAAATGAAAACAAACCACACTGACACTATCCTAGTTGCAACCATTTAACATCACAAACTGTATTGACACACTCCTTGTTACAAACATTATACATCACTTATACAGAACTCCTGTAGCAGATATGATTTTACTATGATACAGAACCTACAGATACAGGGAAGACTTGCCAAGAAACCATAGAATTACACCCAAAGAAACATCAAGCATTAAGCAAGTTATATTGAAAGTGAGGGTACTACAGAAGAAATGTTCTTGAATATTAACAGTCCATTTTATTGTAACTGAAACTCCATCAAAATTATGTCATTCGCTGTTCAAGCTACGCAGCTTAAGTAACCATGGTTTTGATATACTGAATTGGTTCGTAAAAAGATCCATATTATTGCCCATCCAGTATAAGAATAGAAAATATGTGTTGTCCATTTTCATTCTTCCTCATCTCCCCACCCTTTCTATTTGCAAACTTCTGGAAGACTGACTTTTTAAGGGGCACCAGTGTTCTTTGTATTGAGCTCCAGATGTGGTATTTTTCTGTGGTGGGTGCATGCATTCTTACACCTCCTTTTTCTATGCATAGTAAATATTTCATTTCTGGTTAAAAGTCAGCAAACAAGATCTGAGGTAGCTTATGGTTGGTGCTTTATGGGTAAGGGAGAAGTCAAGACTTTTTGGTTGCCACGAACTTTAGCAGTGGCCAAGTCGGATCAGAGGATTGGATCCAAACCCATTAGTTGAGGAAGAATGAAAATGGACAACACAAATGAAACGTCATGGTAAGTACATTACATAACTTCTTTTTTTTGAGCATTTTTAAAGCATTTATTTCATTTTGTGCCAAAAAATTGTTGTTTCTGTGTTTCTTGACTTTTCTAGTTCTGTTTGTTTCCAGTTCTCTTTGCGGAAGAGAGTATTAGCCAGGGGCTTAGCTGTTTGGTAGCTTGTTGTTTAATCTGCGCTTGAGAGCTACTTTTACTGTTCTTTTACATTAACAAATTCTGTGATCATCCACTTTGTTGCAGAAGGTGTTTACCTGGTCTCTCTGAGTTGAGAAGCACTCCAGGGAGCCCACAGTATGGTTGTTTATTGGCTAGAAGGGCATAGGAATCAGTTTTCAAGCTTTTTTCTCTGCTATAAATCAGGTAAGTTTACATGAAGCTGCGCACAGCCCAGTGGTGGTTAGCAGTGCCCTGTATGGTAGCAAATACCTAGACAGTAAAATTTTCCTGTAAAGTTAGAATTAGACCCAAAACCTGGTAAACCAGCATGGCATTGTGTGAAACTAAGAGCAGCTTGGTTGCACACTGAATAACACTACTATACCCTTGCACTGTATAACATCTTGTCCTTAACCCCAGAAACTAGTTGACATGGAGTGAATTATCCTAGCACTATATAACTTCTTGCCCTTAACCCCAGAAATTACCCTAGGAAACCCCTGTTAAAATGCAATCCTTAATCCTAAACAGCTCACCTGATTACAGTACTGGACAACATGGATGGACAACATGGATATGCAATTTTCTAATGTCTCTGTGGCCAGCTTTGTAGATGTTCTTCGTCTTCCCTTGCTGCAGTCCTGACTATTGGGTATAGTCCGCGTCCCAGTCGGCCCGAATACCAGAGTATGTCGGTCATGGCGATAGACTGGCGTCAGTGCGTCAGGGTATATGCATGTATGCGGCGCCATTTCTTTTTGTCTTTTGCCGCATGGTGGATGAAGCAATTTTAATTTGAGGGTGCAGGTTGGTGAGATTTTCTCCAAACCGAGTTTCAGACCGAGTACAGAACATTTTGGTTTTTCTTGCCTCAGTATATTACCGGATGTCAGAAAAAGTGAATAACTGTATTTCTTGTGGGAAGCAGATTTATCATACATTGTGTATACCTTGTTTAGGGCCTGTGTTGGTTGCCGCTCTTGTGCTAGATTTAATGTAATACACACTATTTAGGAGGCTTGATTGTGCTAGGTTAGTGTTTGGGAAGGGATGCTCGGCTGCGCTTTTCATAAGAAGCGCCAAGGACAAAACTGTGAAGTCTAGGGAGAAGGCTCAGGGGAGCCAGAGGTTTTGCCAGGAGTCTCTATGGAGTCTCAGGCAGATACTTTACTGTTACAGGATGTGCCCTCTCAGGAAGTAGGTCAGGCTGAGGGGGCTTCTCAGGTAACTGTTCTTCCCTCTCTTCCCAAGGTTGTTAGGGCCTCCTTCTGTTTCCAGAGCTTCTTTTAGAGGAAGGCCAAGTTCAGCTGTAGGGGGGGCTCTCCCTAGCATTGGGCTCTGTGCCTAAGAAACATATGCTTAAAATGGCTGAAGATTTGATTACTCTGATTAGAGGTTCTATGCCCCCACCGGATAAGAGGCCTAGGGTGGAACAGGAGTTTGATAGTTTTGAACAGTGTTCACAGGCTTCAGAGTCTTCTGTGGAAGACTTGCAAGAGTTTCCTGCTTATTCTGATTCTGATGTGGATGATTCCACTCCTTCAGCTTCTCCTCCTGAGGATTTTTCATTTTCAGAGACTCTTCACTCCATGAGGGAGCACTTTAAATGGGAAGGCCAAGATTACTCTGACTCCAGAAAAAGGCTTAGGGAATTCTTGTTTTTACCTCAGCATAGGCCCTTAGCTATTCCTCCTGTGTTGAATGTGGTGGAGGATGTTTTTGCAGAGGCTTCTCTGAACCCTGATTCCTTGCCTCCTGCTCCTGTTAAGCCTGATAGGTATAAGCTCATAAGTATTTGTTTAAGAGTCCCAGGGCGGACCCAGAAACTGTTTCTCAGGGGCCTAAAGGTGTTAAAGCTTCTGTTGTTAAAATCTGATAAAGAGGCAAGGGCTTTGGATAGGTGGGGTAAGAAAGTATATACTTCTTCCACTCTAGCCATGAGGGCGTTGAATTGTCAATTTCATATGCTGAAATATCAGAATTATCTCCTTTCACAATTGAAATCTAAAGTGGATGCTTTGGCGGAAGGTATTGAGTGTAAAGAATTGCTGGATTTGGTTCATGTGTCTGAACAAGTGGGTAAGCATTCTTTGCAGTGTGGTTTTGATGCTGTTCAGGCCTCCTCGAGGGTGGCTGCTACTAGTTCTGTTCTTCGCAGACATGCATGGTTGAAGGATCAGAATTTAGCTGAGCATGTTAAGACCAGGATTTTGGATGCTCCTTTACAGTCTGATGTGTTGTTTGGACCGCCTGTGGAAGCAGTTTTAAAGAAAATGGAGGACAAAGCTAAGTCTATGCAGACTGTTAAAGATTTTTTGCAGGTGCAACCTCCGAAGTTTAGTAGAAATTGGCCTGCTAAGGGGTGGACATATCCTGCTTATGGTTCCCAGTCTAGGGGTAGATCTAGACGTGGTAGGGGCAGGGCTCAAGGTTCGTTTAGGCCTAGATCAGACAGTTCACCTGCTCAGACTTCTGGTGAGGGCAGGGGTCAGTCCTTCCAATGACCTGCCTTTTCAGCTGCCAGTGGACTCGACTGGCAGCTCCTTTGGGAGGAAGATTGTCTCTTTTCAAAGAAAATTGGGATTTAATCACTCAAGACAGATGGGTGCTGGATATCATTCATCACGGGTACAGATTTTATTTCCACACAATGCCCCTTTCAAAGGCATGCCAGATGTTCCTCCTCCACAAAGAAAAGAGGCTCTCAAGCAAGTTTCTCAGTTGCTCCAGATAGGGGCTATTCAGCCAGTCCCTGTGTTAGAAAGGGATTTTATTCTCGCCTGTTCCTAGTACCAAAGAAGGGGAACACGTGGAGACCAATTTTGGATTTATCTATCCTCAACACTTATCTGGACATTCCCAAGTTCAAGATGTTGACGTTACAGCAACTGTTACCTCTGCTGGGCAAGGATCACTGGATGGTAACTTTGGATCTCAAGGAAGCTTACCTTCATGTGCCCATAAGGCTAAGTTGCAGAAAGTATAACTGGAGATTTTCATTATCAGTTCTCTGCATTGCCCTTTGGCTTATCTATGCGCCCAGAGTATTCACAAAGGTTCTGGCTCCAGTGATAGCTTACTTCAGGCTTCAAGGCATTCAAATTTATCCTTACTTGGACGACTGCCTGATTCTGGCTCAAGGAAAAGAACACCTTCTACAGCATCTGGAATATGTCATAGCAGTGCTAAGATGCCTAGGGTATTCTGTGAACGAAATAAAGTCCAGTCTAGTACCCTCTCAAGACATGTGCTTTCTGGGTGTGAGACTGAATACAGCAGCCCAGATGGCCTTTTAACCCCGGACAAACAAAAGAGTCTGTCACTTTACTTCCATCAACTATCTCATCAGTCCGTGCTGACTGCAAGGACAGTCCTTCAAGCATTAGGGTTCATGGCATCTTGTATTCTGGTGCTTCCCAATGCCAAACTGCATATGAGGAAGCTGCAATGGTATCTCAAAATGTATGGACACAGCACTGCCAAGATTTGGACACTGTCATTCAAATAATACCTTGCCTTCAAAAGGAATTCTTGTGGTGGGCTCAGGAATGTCACCTAAACAAGGGACTCTCTGTGACCAGTCAGATTTTAACGACAGATGCCTCGGACACTGCTTGGGAGCTCATCTAAATGGAAAGTGGATACAAGACAAGTGGCCTGCCAGACTACAGCATCTACATATCAACATGAAGGAGATGTTAGCAGTCCAGTTTGCATTGATGGCGCTTCAAGGTTACTTCTTCCAGGGCAGGTGTTGATTCTGACAGACAACACAACTGTCATGTGGTACATCAACAAGCAAGGGGAACACATTCTTATCCTCTATGCAGGCAAGCAATGATTTTATGGGAGACTGCGTTAAGCCTGCAACTGACTCTTCAGTAAGGTTTCTGCCAGGAGCACAGAACTCCTAGCAGATGTATTAAGCAGACAAATCATGGATCCCCACGAGTGGAAACTGGATCTTCATGTATTTCAGAAACTGACAGTGTCATGGGGAACTCCAGACATAGATCTGTTCGCTTCTCCACTAAACCACCAGCTGCCAAGGTATTGCACAAAGGGGTTTCATCACACAGCTTGGAAAGTGGATGCTCTGTCTTTCAGTTGGAAAAACCTTCATGTCTATGCTTTTCCACCTCTACCTCTTCTTCCAAAGGTATTACTAAAGGTCAGACAGGACAGGCCAAGGATGATTTTGATAGCTCCAGATTGGCCTCGGCAACACTGGTACCCACTTCTAAGGAGTCTTGTAAAGAAGCCTCCATGGCCTTTACCTCTGATTCCTCATCTGTTATCTCAGAAGGACGGTCATCTGCTCAATGTCAAGCTTCAATCTCTCCATCTCACAGCTTGGCATATTCTGTGTTAAAACATGGAAGGTCTCAGCTTCCTCAACAAGTTTTAAATGTGATTATGGAAGCTAGAAGGCCTAGTACTAGGAGAGTGTACTTGAAAATGGAAGAGATTTTTATTTTGGTGTACAGCAATTTGGAGATTTCAGAGCCTAATTTGAGTGTGGCTCTTCAATATCTTACTGAGTTATTGGACAAAGGTTTGTCTTTCTCTTCCATAAAGATTCATGCTGCAGCAATTTCAGCTCACTATGATTGTGACCCACCTTTGTTTATCCTTTGTTCAAGCAGTTTCTTAGAGGGCAAAGAATATAAGACCCGAGCTCCTACTCCTGCTTGGGATCTCAATTTTGTGTTGGGAACACTTAGTCTACAACCTTTTGAGGGGGCAGCTACTGCTGAATTGAAATATTTGTCATGGAAGACGGCTTTTCTGTTGGCTATTACTTCTGCAAGAAGGGTGTCTGAGTTGCAGGCCCTTATGGCAGTAGAGCCCTTTTGATTTTCCATAAGGACAGGGTATCAACTAATCCTTCCTTTATGCCTAAGGTGGTTTCTAGTGTGGCTTTAAACCAAACTATTCATTTGCCTACGTTTTTTGCAGACCCTCAAAATAAAGGGGAAAAGATTTTGCACACTTTAGATGTACACAGGCAATTCGTTATTATTTGAGCAGGACTAAAGATTTTAGGCAGTCTCAGCAGTTACTTGTTTCTTTTGCTTTAAGTTCACAGGGCAAACCTGTGTCAAAACAAACTATTTCTAGGTGGATTGGCTTTTGCATTGCATTTTGTTATTCCCATCATGGCAAAGAGGTTCCAGCTGGGATTAGGCCTCATTCCACTAGGGCTACTGCCACTTCAACAGCATTTCTAAGGGGTGGCAACTAAGGATATTCTGGAAGCAGCTACTTGGAGTTCAGTGCATACTTTCTCTAGGCATTATCACCTGCCTATATACTCTAAGTCTAGAGCTGGTTTTGCCACAGCTGTTTTACAAGGCATGTTGTCAGCTCCTGCTACTTTATAATTTGCCAGCCTCCCTTACCTCTGCTTTGGGATTCTACCCAATAGTCAGGACTGCAGCAAGGAAGGCGAAGAACATAGTACAGTTTTGTACCTACCATAAATGTAGATGTTCGAGGATTCCCTCCCTCCTTCCCCTCTGTGTTTCAGGGTGGTTGTGTAGGTGAGTTTACATGTATATATTTTTTGTATATATTTTACTGTATATATTGTACATGTTTATTGGTGCAGGTTGTTTTTGGGACTTGTCTTTTTAGGTCTTCTGACATCTGGGGCAAGAAAAGACTGAGGAAATGGCGTCGGTCATACTATGACTGCAGTCTGTCGCCATGACCATGACCCAGCCTATACTCTCTGGTATTCGGGCCGACTGGGGGGACTACTATACCCAATAGTCAGGACTGCAGCAAGGGAATCCTCGAACATCTACATTTATGGTAGGTACAAAACTGTACTATTTGGGCATCCTAAGACAACCTGTCTTTGTCTGTTTACCTTCGATGTCTGTGCAGTAACAGAAACCTGGTTCAAGGCTCCTGAGAGCACCCCAGCACTACCAGGTTATAACTCATACCATGCTTTTCGGCCCCAAAACTCGGACCGAAGCACAAAAGGAGGGGGAGTATTTATATTCATCAAAGATACCTACATCTCCAAGTTAGTAGCACTGCACGAAGCATCGGAAACCATCTATGTGCAACTAACAACGGGCAAAACTGCCTTTCAGTTTGTAGCCTGCTACAGATCACCCTCCCTTTCACAGGAACCCCACTTGGCATTCCTGAGGACACTGGAGAATATGAAGGTCTCTCCAAACACTATGTTATTGGGTGACTTCAACTACCCAAACATTGACTGGGAAAACTACTCAAGCCCAAACACCCTCGTCCAACGGTTCCTTGAATTTGTAAACTCGAACGTGATGGAACAACTGGTCACCACTCCCACAAGAGGGAACAACATATTGGACCTGGTCATCACCAACATGGGGACTCTATGTTCCACACCAGACGTAAACCCCTCATTGGTAAGATCAGACCATAAACTAATTTCCCTGGACATCCATATCCCGTCCCCACCCTCAGCCAAGGAAATCACTGTAAAGAATTTCTCAAAAGCTAACTTCACACTTCTCAAGACTAAGGTGGAATCCTTCAAAGTCCCCAGGCCAGAAGATAATACAGCCCAATCCGCAGAATCCCTTACAATTGCATTCTATGAGCACCTGCAGGAATGCATGGATCGTGCTATCCCAAATAAAACCAAGACTCACTCCTCCAAAAACAGGAGACCTGTCTGGCGGACCCCGGCCATGAATAAGCTATACAACAGAAGGAGGAAGCTACCACATGACAGAGCAAAATCCCAAAAAGGGAAGGCATCTCTGATCAGTATTAGCAAGAAACTACGAGCCCTCATAAAATCATCAAAGGCCAGTTTCAAAAGAAAAATTGCCCTAGACACTAAAGATAATCACAAGGCCTTCTTTAGTTATGTCAGGAATATGGGTGGACACTCCCAGATATACTCTGAATTGTTGCATAACGGTACCAAATATACCTTCCCCCTCAAAGGAGCAAATGCCTATCCCACCTGAATGTAACCTCCCTGACATCACAGATGCACAGGTGAAAGCTGCCCTCTCCAAAGCAAAAAACACAGCATCTATGGGACTGGATGGTGTCCCAGGCTGTGTCTTACACGAGCTCCAAGAAGAACTGAGCCCTCACATTAAGTCACTGTTCGAACTTAGCCTTACTACAGGATATGTACCCAAAGAATGGCGTACAGCTACAGTGGTCCCACTCCACAAAGGTGGCGTGACAACGGACCCCGGGAACTATCGCCCCATAAGCCCTGACTAGTCTGGTCTGTAAAGCTATGGAGCATATTATCATGGAACTCATAAACAAAGACATTGGGAGCCTCCAGACACTGGACCCTACCCAATTCGGCTTTGTTAAGGGCAGATCTTCCCTCTTAAACCTAGTTGATTTCTTTGAAACAGTTACCAAAGCCATAGATGAGGGCAAGGTAGTCCACACAGCCTACCTGGACCTCGCAAAAGCCTTCGACACAATACCCCACTCGGGCATCATAAATAAGCTTACCAGTTTAAATATCAACCCCTATATTACAAGATGGGTTGCAAACTGGCTCAGGGGTAGAACCCACATGGTCAGAATCGCAGGTGCCATGTCCAAATCCAAACCAGTTACAAGTGGCGTCCCACAAGGCTCAGTTCTGGGACCTCTCTTATTCGGTATATACTTCTCTGAGGTTCAGGCTAACATGGGGGGACTATGGCTGACAATGTTCGCAGATGACTGCAAACTGGGAGCCATAATCGACTCTCCAGCTGACACAAGCATCCTCCAAAAGGGTCTCACGGAGACGGATGCTTGGTGCCAGAACCACGGCCTCAAGCTAAATGCTAAAAAGTGCATAGTCATCCCCTTTGGGAAAAACAAAGTGCCCACAAATTACCACATAGGTGGTAATCCATTAAGTACGGAAGAAGTAATTGGAGATTTGGGGACCAACATAGATAGTAATCTCTCCTTTGATAATCACGTTGCCAAAGTGGTTAGAAAGACCTTCTATATAGCCCACCTTATCACGAAAGGGTTCGCATCTAGATCAAGAGAGGTCATTGTGCCCCTCTACTTGTCACTCATCAGGCCCATAATTGAATACAATGCCCCTTTTGGGATGTACCTTACCTGACACCTGCAGCAACTGGAGAGACCCCAAAAGTACCTCACCAAGAGGATCATGGGCTACAAACAGATGTCCTATGCAGCTAGACTAAAGAAACTCCAGCTCTACTCAGTTGCTTACCGCCTACTCAGAGGCGATCTATGCCTGACGTACAAAGCCATGTCTAACCGAGAATTAATGGACATGCTCCACCTCAAAAAATCCAAATCCCTTAGAGCTACACGCTCCAGGGACTTAAACCTCGCACAAAAATAAACAGGACATGCTGGAGGGACAGATTCATTTCCCAGAGGCTCCCCTCACTCTGGAATAAAATACCAATTCATGTTAGATATAGCCCCTCGCTGACCCTCTTCAAGCGAAATCTGGACACGTGGATGGGAAATCGAAAATTCACCCCTGGGATCTCTGTGTCCCTGCTCGACAGAGGCATGGTAAACTAATCTTAAAGGGCTACCTTCTGTGACCTACTATACAGAGGCACAGTAGGCTAATCTAATAGGGAGGCGAAAGCCAAATACACTCGGGCTAGGCTTATAAATGCCCTAGGGCAGATAGCCTAGTATCTACCTATGAACCTATAACTTTGCAGTTGTCTTGTGTTTTCAGACAATCACTTAATCATTAAAGAAAATAATACAGTATGAGAAAGATGTAAATGCACTTCCTTGGAGGCAAAATCTCATATACAAATGAGGTTGTCAAGAATGCCCACACCACTTCCCTCACATACACAGACTGTCTTATGCTGAGGTGCATAAAAGAAACCTTCCCAAATCTCAAAGACCTCAAATGCTGCTTAACAGCAACACTGCTCCTCAGCAATCACTAAAACACACACTAAAAACAACACCAAACATCGTATATAAGCCTACACCCAGCAGTCCCCAAGAGCAAAGCCCATAAGGCAAGAATATACTTTACCTAATACTTTTGTCATTGGGGACATCATTGCATGACACACAGATACTCCACTCACCAAGTTAGACAAGGAGAAGATAATGGTTAGTTGCCTATCTGGAGCCAGGATCTGCAATATCACCACGCACTCAAGTCACTGCACCCCAGATACCAGTATGATTCTGTCATAGTCCATGTACATGTAAATGACTTGAGACGTACCTCACTGGACTATTTGAACTGAAAAGAGACATAATGGATTTCTTGGATTGTGTGTCACATACAGGTACTAGTCTTGCACTGAGACACATTTATACCTTCACCAAGGATGATGCCACTGTATGAACATAAAATTATTGATTTTCATAATTGGCTTAGTTTTTGGTGTCACTCCAGGAAGATCCATTATCTGTCAGTATGGGATGACACGGTCAAAGGACCACATTGCGTTGCTAAGGATGGGCTGAACCTGTTGCGACCCCCCCCCATAACTTTCAGGTATTAGTTAAAACTTTATCAACCCACTTAAAGCCTTTTTAGGCAATGCCAAAAAAGAAAAAAACTACCAACATAGTGAAAAAGTCTCCAAGCAACCTCAGAGTATTACTTCTCAATGCTAGGAGCCTAAAAAAACAGCCTTCAGGGCCACCTCACTATAGAAAAAGTAAATATTTGTGCCTTGACCAAGACTTGGTTTAAAGCTATAGAAGGTATGCCATCAAGGAACACAATACAACATCGGATCTATATTAGAACATGGAAGTTTCACAACTTCGAATGTTCTAATATCGACCCCAATTGAACATGCAGAACAGCAAATTTTTTCCCAGGGAAAAACACATGCACACAACACAAGCACACCAAACAAACAGCAATCCACACACAAACACCTAAAATCTTACATCTAACCCTACACTAAACTGTACATACACCACTAACTATCCACTTACCTTAACCCAAACCCTAACCCTAAGGTCCGACACTATCGCACACTCACCTCACCCATGTCCTAACCCTCATGTCCACACAGTCGCACACTTACCTGAACCCGACCCGTAACTTTCCACCACAGCGCTGAAAATAGCGAAGCAACAGAAACGGATGACCAAATTCTTTCCCTAGGAAAAAATTTGGTTTTCTGCAGCTTTGCTATTTTCAGCGTTCACTGAATAGGGGTCGATATTAGAACATTCGAAGTTGTGAAACTTCAGTATTCTAATATAGACCCTACAGCATCTTGCCCTTAATCCCAGAAGTTACCCTAGGAAACCACTGCTAAAACCTAATCTTTAATCCTAAACAGCCCACCCTATTACAAGACAGGGCAACATGGATAAGCAATTTCCTAATTTCCTAGTGTGCCTTCCACACTGTTAGACCAACAACAGCACAGACTGTGGGTAAAGGCAGAAGTGTCTCGATTTACATTATCAGCAGACATACCTCCATGTTAGTCAAATAGGATGATTCCGTGGCACATATCCATGTGCAAGGCACCATAGATAAGGTCTGTCAGCATATCATGGCTAACTACAGGTCACCATCTATGTCCCTAAAGTCGGACTCCTCTTACCTGAACCTACTAGAAGCGCACACCATCCATCCAAACACTCTATTCATGGGTGACTTTAACTACTCCACTATAGACTGGGAAACTTAGACTGCCTCAAACTCACAGGCACAACACTTCTTGGACTTTATTAACATAAACATCCTGGAACAGATAGTGCATGCTGCAACCAAAGAGTCAAACATACTGGATCTGGTATTCACCAATAGAGGAGAGTATGCCCCCCCCCACCACCACCACCAACACCACAGTGTCACATCCTCACTAGTGAGGTCAGATTACAAAGCTGTCTCCTTTGAAGTAAAGATCAACCTGGAAAATCTAACTAAACCAGTAACAATTATGACCTATTCTAAGGCAAACTACATCCTATTAAGGGACATTTTTTTCAAAATTCAAGACTCCTCACTAACTCCAAGACCATAGATTCTTATGCAGAGTAATTCAGAGTCCCTATTCATACATGTGAATGGCTGCCATACCTACCTAAAGTAAACCCAAAACAAACACTAAAAACAAACCCCACTGGTGGAATCCTTGTGTAAACATGGTATATAATTAAAGAAAAAAAAACTCATGGCCAAAACCAAGAAGAGCAACTCCCTTAAAGACAATTACTCTCTTACACAACTAAATATGAAACTAAGAGGTCTAATGAACTCCAACAATGCCATCTACAAGCTAAAGATAGCTTCATAGGCTAAGGACAGACACAAAGCTTTCTTTAGATATATATGAAACCTTAAAGATAACACACAGCAGTGTGCTGCACTGGTAATGAATGGTACCACCTTCACCAATCAGGGTGGTATAGCAAATCTGTTGGCTGGTAAATTCAGCTCAAACTTCATCCCCACCTCCCCAGCTTCTTCAGGTGAAATCCCCACTAACATATTTCCCCTAACTACTGGTAGGGACCAGGTACTGGCAGCATTTGAAAAACCAAGAGCACCATTTCTGTGGGTCCTGACAACATCTCCTGTGCTTCCTCAACAGTCTGAAAATTGATCTGTCAGGACCACTTGATGCAGTCTTCAACTACAGCGTCAAAACAGGCTACATTATAAATGAATGAATGACCATAACAGTCATTCCCCTCTACAGTCTCTACAAGGGTGGATCATCAACTGACCCAAGAAACTACAGACCCATCATTCTAACAAGCCTAGTATGCAAAGACATGGCACAAATTATCATGGAAATGATAAACAAGGACATTGACAACCTACAGACACTGGCTGCATCCCAGTTTGCCATTAAGGGAAGCTCATGCCTAATTAACCTGGAAGACTTCCTTGAGAGAGTCACCAAAGCAATGGATGAGTGTAAAACAGTGCATACTGCATATCTTGACCTTGCCAAGGCATGCAGTACATTCCCCACTCAGGCATTTCTGACAAGCTCTGTAAGCTAGGCGTAAATCCCTATGTAACTTGTTGGATTGTTGGATGGCTTACAGGCAGGACCAGAGAAGTCAGGATCAGTGAGACCACCTCCATTAAGAGACCAGTCACCCGTGGAGTAACCCAGGGCTACTTGCTGGGCTTCCTCTTGTTTGGCATCTACTTCTCTGAAGTCAAGGCTAACATTCAAGGCCTCTGACTCACCAAGTTTTCAGATAAAAATAGTTTCTCAGACAAAGGACAACCACAAAGCTTTCTTACAGCTATGTCCGTAACCTCAGGGAAAATGCATAACAATGCATGGAACTTACTGTAAATGGCATCACCCACACTGAGCTGGACGTCATTGCCAGCCTTTTGGCTGACAGGTTCAGCTCAAAAATCCCCCCCTCTCAATAGTTCAAAGGAAGTACCGGTTACCACAATCTCCCCAACCATTACTAGGGAACAGGTCATCAATGCACTTTACAAGGCCAAAAGTACTGCATCAGTGGGCTCCGATAACATCCCAGGATGTTTATTAATAAATAGCATAAAACATGACATCTGTGGTCCACTTGAATCTCTTTTGTGGCCAAGGAATGGAAGATAGTTACAGTCATTCCCCTGCAGAAAGGAGGTCCAACCATTAATCTGGGTAACTACAGGCCCATAAGTCTTACCAGCCTCATATGTAAAGCCATAGAAAGAATCATCATGGACATGATAAATGAGGACACAGGTAACCTGAAAATGTTGGACCCATCACAGTTTGCCTTTGTTAAAGGGAGGTCATGCCTATTAAATCTGTTGGACTTTTTTGAGAGGGTTACCAAAGCACTGGATGAAGGTAGGACTCTGCACATAACTTACATTGACCTGGCCAAGGCTTTTGATACAATACCCCACTCAGAAATTATAGACAAGCTCACTAATTTAGGTGTAAATCCCTTTTATCACTCATTGGATAGCCAGCTGGCTCACTGATAGGACCCAGGAGGTCAAAACAGGTGAGGCCACCTCCACCAAAAGGCCAGTCACTTGTGGAGTCCCCCAGGGCTCGGTACTGGGCCTGCTCCTTTTTGGCATCGGTTTCTGTGAAATGGAAGCAAATGCTGAAGGTTATGGCTGAATAAGTTTGCAGATTATTGCAGGCTAGAGGTTATCATTGACTCCCCTGCAGACACCATTCTTCAAGAAGGTCTTTCTCTGACTAACAAATGGTACCAAAGCCATGGTCTTAAACTCAGTGCTAAGAAATGCATAATTCCACCCTTTGGGAAGTCCACCATCATGGCTAATTACTATGTTGATATTACACACCTAAGAGTCAACCTAGTGGTCAAGGGATTTGGGTGCACACATAGACAGTAGCCTTACCTTCGACCACCACATGGCCACAGTGGTGAGGAAATCCTTTATGTTGTGCAGCTTATAAGCAAGGGCATGGCATCTAAGTCCAAAGAGGTCCTATCTCACTGTACTCTGCCCTTATCAGACCAGTCATAGAGTACAGTGCTCCTTTTGGCTGACCAGGCATATGCAGCAACTAGAAAGACCTCAGAAATTCCTTACAAAAAGAATACAAGGCATAACAAACCTGCCTTATGTAGAGCACCATAAAGCCCTTTCCCTGTACTCAGTCTCTTGTTGATCACTGAGGGATGATCTATGCCTGGCTTACAAGGTACCCGTAAACCCCACACTTTTGGATCTCCTATATGTTCGTAAGTTAAACGTTACCAGGAGTGCAAGGTCTAGGGACCTGAATTTTGTCTGTAACATAAACGGAACATGCTGGGGAGACAGATATGTGTCCCAGAGACTGCCTCTCCTATGGAACAGGCTTACCAGCCATGTGCAGATGAATTTGTCTGTTACCCACGTTAAGTGCAACCTAGACCAGTGAATGGGGAATAGGAAATTTACACCGGGCCTGACAACCATGTCCCTTATGTTGATTGATGTTGTTCTTTCATACAACTTCCTTAAATTTGAGAAAGAACTATACCATCAAAAAATCGGGATAGCCATGGGTTCCCCATGTGGGGGGAGCATAGCTAATTTAGTCATGGCATTTTGGGAGAGATCCTTCTTACTGAATGAAGGATGTCACAACTCTAAATTACTCTTCTACACCAGGTTTCTTGACGATATGTTCGTAATGTTCAATGGATCCAACACTGATACTGAGGAATTCATGAGGTACCTCAACGGTTCTACGGATTTCCTTTCTTTCACATTCCGTTACAATAGTGACAGAATTGACTACTTAGATGTAGATCTCAGGAAAGATTATAACAGGAAAATTTGGGTCTCCAAGATAAATCGGAAGGAGACATACTCTAACTCCTTCCTACATTATTCTAGCTGCCACCCTAAACACCAAAAGAAATCTGTGGTAAAGGGGCAGTTAGTAAGGGCGGCTAGAATGACAACATATGATGAGGAATTTTCCACAGAATGTGAAACTCTACTCCAGTTCTTTTTGAGGAGGGGTTACCCTCATGACTTCCTTCTCGAGATCATGGAAGAAGTCCAAACTAAAAGAACTATGAAGGTATATGTACCATTGTTAAACTATAGTGGTATAAATCAGGGTGCGACAGTAGTCCACGAAGGCAGCAAACTGAATGAAGTGAGTCATATGGCTAGCTTCTGCTGCACCTTCAACTTAGATTCCAATGCAATTTTCAATATCACCTTAAAAAATTGGGACTTTTTGTCGAATGATGATGAATTGAGAAATAAACTCCCGATTAAACCAAAGATGGTATACAAAAGGGGTAGTAACGTAGCAAACAGGCATATACAACCAGGAAAGGAATGCTTAAATGTAACATGTGTAAGTATTGTAAGTTTATTGACGAAGGTTGTAACTTTGAAATAGGCGAGTGGAAGTTTAAAACACACTACAAACTTAATTGTAACAGCAAACAAGTGGTGTACTTGGCTAAGTGCTGCCAATGTCCGGCCTTCTACATTGGGAAGACGGACAGAAGGCTAAATGAGAGAATATACGAACATCTATACAGCATTAGGAGTAATAGACTGTCCAATGCCCTGGCAAGACACACTAACGATAATCCAGGACACGAGTTTAAATTTAGGGCCATTGACCAACAGGCCAGTGATGAAAGGGGTGGCCATGATTCATTAAAACTCGAAAGGAAAGAACTTCTCTGGCAACTGAGGGTCAATGCGAACCAGAGACCTGGTATCAACGAAATGTGCTCAATCCAGTGCATATTGAGGCTGAAGAACTTAGAGAGGTAGTGAATCCCTCCCATAAAACATTATCAACCATCAACTTACTACACTTGTTACTCATCACTTCTACTCACTATACCATCTAGAGTAGTTTGTGAGTTTTAGAATGCTCCTTCCAGTCTCTACCCACCTTAAGAAGTAAAAATGTTACCACCAAGGTATTCACCCCTTTACTCACCTTTCCATCACTACCCTAGTAGTGATTTCCATGTAGGACCAAGGAGACTTGCAAAGTGACGTTGGGTAGTGTGAGTCTTGTGGACTAGTTCCACGCTAGTACAATAGGTTGACTTGTCCATACATACTTACACATACACAAGATTTTAAATCACTACACAGCATTAATATTCACACTATGTACAGTTAGCACTGAGTGGACAACAGAGCGTAAAGGATGTAGGAATGTGGCTTGGTTTACACTAGGGCCCACCAGTAGTTGTACAGTACCCTTATATATTGTTTACTAAAACTTTTTTAAAACTTTTTAAAACTGTTTAAAACTGTTTAAAACTCTTAAACAATACTGATTTGTAGAATGGGTGATGTTTTTACACATAGGTGATGCTACATTCTACATCGTATAAGTATACATTCTATATTTTTTCATCTTACATATTTTTCATATTTCCTACACTACACAATTTTCATGGCAATACATTTTTTTTATGTACTCCTTTTTAAAGTAAAGTATTTTATTGTTGGGGCTTGTTTATATAGTGAAAATTATGCAAATGTCTTGCAAGGTCTGTTTTCCAAAGGCTGCACTAAACATTTGTACTTAATTGACTGTAGCATAAAATGTTTATTTAGAACGAGGTTAATAGGTTTATTAACCTTCTAATTAGTTTTAATTGATGGAGGTATAAAGGCAAGCCCACTTGAGGGTTTCACTGTTTTGACTTCTGAAGAAGTAGAGTATTTGCTTGTCGAAATGTGTATGATACTGAACGCACTTTAAGTTTACTAGTTAATAAACGAAAGTTAATTTTAATAATCCCGTGGAGAGCGTCCTGTTTCCAACAGCTTAACCATGTCCCTTATGGACAGAAGTAGGTTACAAATGCCCGGCTTTTAATGTCCTGTTCAGATACAGGACATCGTTATTCTTTCAGGAAAACTTAGCTAGGCTTAGAAAGGCCCCCCCAGGTCATTAGCCTAGTAACAATCTATGAATGTATGACTGTAAATTGGGAGCTATTAAAGATTCCCTAATACACTGATATCTTGCAAGAGTTTAACAGAGACAAATGACTGGTGCCCAAGCCATGGCTTAGAATTCAGTGCCAACAAAATGCATTATAATGCCCTTTAGGAAACTGTCAACCCTAGTTAATTACTCCATCGATAAAACACCCCTAAGAGTCCACCCAGTAGTAAGGGATCTGGGAACATATGTAGACAATCTGACTTTTGACCAATATGTAACTAAGATAGTAAGGAAATTATTCGTGTCACCCTACTTATAGGTAAGAGTATAGCATTCAGGTTTGGCATGTACCTAACCAGACACTTGCAAAAGTTGGAACACCCAGAAAGATTTCTCACCAGGGTAATTTAGGGCATGAATACCCCCTGTCCTACACTGATTGCCTAAAGTCAATGCCTCTACATTCAGTCTCCTGCAGGCTGCTGAGAGGGAATCTTTGCCTGGTTTACAGTGCTTCCTCAGACCCCCAGCCCTGATGGATTTGTTGCACATGTGAAAAACAAACAGAACCAGAAACACTTGACCCAGGGATTTGAACTTCTCTTGTGACATAAGTAGAACGTGCTGCAGAGACAGATGTGTCCCAAGTATCCCCGCACTATGGTATAGGCTCCCCACGCATGTAAAACAGAGTTCATCCCTGGCCCTATTCAAAAGCAGCTTTGACAACTGGATGGGATATCATAAGTTTACCAGTGGTCTGGCCCCCATGTCTCTCATTGAGAGAAGCCATCAATAAGAAAAGTATTATCCTAACTTGCACCCTCCTTCCTCATGAATCCCTTAGTTACCTCCACCTTCCTAAAAACAAGCCCCCCTATAGATATACATACACACACAACACTCGAGATCCAAATGGATTTGGGGTGGGCAGCTAGGCCTTTAAGGGTTCTAATAGTAGTTAGCCTGGTAACATTCTATAAACCTATCAGTACCTGAGCATTATACTTGACGCTTTCCTGAACTCGCAGACTGACCTTCTAAAGAAACAAATCAGCAAAACAATCAGTGTGCATCATTATAAATCCAGGTTTCTCGCTCCTAAAGCGTGCTTTGCATTATGCTAAGGCATGCTGTTAGCACAGGTGGAACATAGGCTACCGTATCTTAACTTAACCTTATAAATCAAATTTGTCTGACCTCCAGTTTCGGTCTAACCATGTTTGCAGATCCATTTTGTTTTTCATACCCTGTGGACTCCCATTATATCATTCTGGCCAGAGTTTACTAGCTTATTTGTTAGTGAAGGATCAGACTTAAATATTACTCACTCTCATAGATGAAAAAAAAATGTGAATGCCCAGAGCTGTCCTCTAAGAGCTAAACATCCCCTACTGTCTACCAGCTACATGTCCAGTCCGGCAATGCCCCATATTAATCAGACTTTTAAATTAACTTGCTACCTTTGAACATACGTTTTGTGTACAAGACCCAAAACTTTGGGGCATTCTCACACTAGCAGTCTGCTTGTCTGTCTCTTGAAGAATTTAAAGAGAAGTTTCTTGGCATATTCTTGCTTCTAGTGAAGCCATATAAATTAAACTGTTGTCTATCATGCACAGCCATGGTGAGTGCATTGTTTTCAAATTATTCATTGAAGAAAAACAGTCTGTTTTGTCTGTTGTATATACACAGTATCTTATACCCTTCTGTCATCACTAATTTTTTGCATCTTTTTCACCATCTCTACAATTATCTTTTTATTTATTTACATTTGTCCCAACTAATATTCTTCCTATTTTTTTCCCCGCTCATCTCACACGTGATAGCCCAAATAGTGCTTATCCCACATAGGGTTATCCCACTGTCTGTGTTGTCTTTATTAATCTTTGTTCCTTCAGATGACCTAACTTGTAAAACTACATGACCAATTTTGGTCTTTCAGAAGTGACTCACCTTGTAAAGCTACATGATTTATGTACCTCATATATATATATATATATATATATATATATATATATATATAGTAAAAAAAATAGTATTTCTGTATGCCTGAAACATACATGTTTATATTGTATTCTGTTATATTTTGCTATATTTTTGTTAAGCTCATTTACATACTGTTAGCAATGTACTACTTAAACTAAGTTTACTGCTTGTACCTTAATGATGTTCTTTTTGTTGTGGAGATCTTCTCCCCGGGTCTCTGCTGAAAACTTTTTTTTTTTCAACCCAGTAGGACACTACCCGGTTAACAAATGTAAATAAATAAATCTTCATCTGGATCACTTCTAATGTTCTTCATATTGATCACTGCTGCAGCAGCCTTAGGTATATGTGTTCTATCCTGCCAAGGCTGTAACAGCCAGCCAGCTTACAAAGCTTCGGGGCACCTTCCACATGCCCAGCAAATTATCAGGCTAAAAGGTATGTTTGGATGCTAATCCTTTATGATATTTGCAGCTGCCAGAGTAAGGCTTTTGAGGATCAACAGTCTGCTTGGTGCTGTTCCTTTGCTAGGGACATAAGTTCCCGTTTGGGGAAAAAAACTTCCATTTTCTAAGTATTGTTTATGTTTATTGTAAATCTAGGAGTTCTGTGTTTTAATAAGACTGTCAAAAGACTGTATTGTACTTTTAAATAGGAGTGCTCTTTTTCCCGTCGTCTTAAAAGTGGTGGGACTGGTAAACTGTTTTAAAGTGCTTCTTACTGTCTTTTTATGTGAACATTTTTTTTTTTCATTTTGAATTGTCAGGCTTATATATTAAAGTTTGCTCTGACTAATTGTGAAAGTATGAGGAATGAATTATCTGTTTCATCTTGTGAGGAAAAGTCTGTTTTAAATAATTTAGTTTCTTCTGTTGCAGAGGTCAATATTCATTGTTTACAGTGTATGTATGACTGTTGATATTTCTTTTGGGGCTATGGCCACTGGTACTGTTTTCAGGAGGTTTGCATGGCTGCATGCATTCTCAGAACCTCTCAGATGATGTTAAAAATTAGATTTTAACAAGACAAAATCCGCAGACCCCCTCAAAGTTTCAGTAAACCAAGTATCACTCACACAGCCCAAAAAACTAAATACTGGAAGAACCTTTCCACCAGGTGTTCTCAATGAAATAAGTTTACAAAAATACTCCCGAGATCTGAAACTATATGAATCTAGTACTCATATTAACTTTTATAAAAAATATAAAAAAAAAACAGTCCGCTTGAATAAATCTCTTAAACTTAATAAATCAAGTAAAAAATCTAATCCAGGATATGTTAAATTCACAGTTTCTTTATTAGTAAGCACAGATGAGCTTCAACTGTTATTTAAGTAATTGTTAAGTGTATTAATCATTAAGTCTTATGGATCGCTCGTCTGTGCTTACTAATAAAGAAACTAAGAATTCAGCACATCTTGGAATGGATTTTTTTACTTGATTTACTAAGTTTAAGAGATTTATTCGAGCAGACAGCTTTGTTTTTTATTTATTTGTTTATTTATGTATGTATGTATGAATTTATTTATTTATTTTCTGTAACAGTTAATAGCAGTATTAGGTTCATATTGTTTCAAATCTGGGGAGTATTTTTGTATAGTTATTCCACTGAGAACACCTGATAGAAAGTTTCCTACAGTGTTTGGTTAAAAATGAGATTTTAAGTTCCACTTTGGATAGAAATTTTGTTTTTGGCCCCTCTGCTGCAGAGATAATCAGAAAGTTTCATGAAAGAAGTAAGCTGATGCCTGGAATCTGTAATATTTTTCAACCCCACTTTTCAAATTTTCTAACAGATTCTCTAACTCTTCATCCAGTTGTGGTAAAAAGCAAAATAAATAATCCCAACAAAATACAGGTAGACAGATGTTTAAGATGACATGGCAAGGGGGTTCCACAAAGAAGCCACAAACCTCTTAATACCAAAGTCAGTGCAAGTCTGATTGAATATTTAAGAGATCTTATGACACCCTGTCCCCACCCTGGCCCTTTTGTTCTTTCAGAAAGTCGAAATCTCTTGTTTTTTTTCCTTGACAACAACATTTCACTCAATAGGTTCTGAAGATCGTTCTCCAAGTTTATTTACAGGTGGCAGTGGGAGGAATGCCTCCTTTCCATGGGGTCATTCCTTACTTTCCAGATCAGACTGTCTTATTTCCATGGATTCTTCATCACATGCTGTCCCAAGGAGTGATAGAAACAATTCCTCCGTCCTAGGTAGGGATTATTTTTTTTAAGTCAAGGATGTTGTTAGTGCCAATGAAAGAAAATGCTTGCAGATCAGTTGTGAATCTTTCTTTCCTAAGAATTGAACAAATCCTTCACGGCAACCAGAATACCAGGAAAGAACACAGTTTTATTGTGAAGCGCTTTTCGTCATTCACAGTTGAATGACTTCTTCAGACAAACAAGAATGAATGACTCATAGTTTATATACATCACTCACATAAATTATCCAATTAAATAACCAATTAAAATTAAAATTGAAAGATCCATTTTAGCAAGAGTAACTCCCTACAAAAAAAGTAGTACAACCACGTCAATATAATCAACAAACCTGAAAATAAAATTATTTGATATTAATTAATATAATACCTTAAAGTGCTAACTTGAATCTGTACAATTCCTTTAAAACACTTATAAAAAACATATATAAAACCTATTATATTTAGGTATAAATTATTTTTATATTTATATTCTATTTTATTTTATTAGATTTTATTCTATACATATGGTACTATAAAATCATGAAGTTATAAGCTAAAAAAAATATGATGAATAAAAATATATCCAGCAAAAACATCAATAAGTCACTGTCTAAATTAGTGTCTAAATTAGTATATCTAAGAACCTGTCTAAAAATAGTATACAGCCAAAAGTAGAGACTAGTAAAAGTTCAGTTCTATCTAGACAAACTTTTAAGTTTTAAGAGGCATGCTATATTGCAATGCTCATTTAAGCCTGGTTCTGTAAAGGCATTAGTTCTAAACTGCCATGAAAGTTCACTTTCTTCCAATAATAAATTAAACGGGCCTCTTCGACTATCTAATTCAATCTGGTCTAGTCCAATAAATTTGAACTGGTGTTTAGGAAAGAGTGTGACATGCCTAGCTAAGGCATTGTCAGATTTTAATTTAGAAATAGCATTTGCATGCTCATAAATTCTCTCTCGAAAGTGTCTTTCCGTCTTTCCTATATAAAAACATGGACAATCATTACATAATGCGGCATATACAACAAATTTTGTGTTACAATTCAATCTGTGATTGAGTTTATATAATCTTTTGTTGATAATGTGCCTGTTGCCACTTTTAATGTATTTGCACATGTTGCAATTACCACACTTGAAGGTTCCCTTTTCTTTACCTTTATCATTGAATGTTTTATTCTCCAATAATGTCTTTAAATTTTTTCCTTTTCTGTAGGTAATTTTAGGTCTGTCACTGAACATACAAGCACATTTTTTGTCTAGGCTTAAAATGGGCCAATTCTTATACAAAATTTCCCTTATTGTATGGCTTTCAAGGCTAAAAGTCATAATGTAACTACTGCAAAAACTGTTATTAAAAACAGAATTGCTGTGGCCAAATGTGTCATTAGTATTTTGAACTAGCTCATTGGCATTCAGTGGCCTATTGTTACAACTAGTGTCTAAAAGGTAAGATTCAACCATATCCACCTCCACAACCTCGGTTGTAAGGACACGGGTTCTGTCCTTCAAAATGGGTAAAATGAGCCCATAGTTTCGTTTTCTATAAATTTCATCAAATATATTAGTTAAAAACTTCTCAGGATAACCTCTAAACCTAAACATATCTTCCAACAGTTTACATTCACTAAGGAAGTCACTGTCACGGGTGACCATACGTGCTGCTCTGATAGCTTGGCCCTTAACTATAGCTTTTTTCTGAGAATATGGGTGTAAACTGGTAAAATGTAAGTAAGAATTACAAAAAGTACTTTTTCTATGAATTTTTGCAAGAAACTGTTTACTAGTTTTGTCTTTAACTAAACATATATCTAAATAATTAGTAACAGTCTCTTGAAAATCAAAAGTGAATTTTAGAAAAGCAGTCGTATCATTCAAGTAATTCATCAGTTTACTTGCTTTTTCTAGTTACCATTAAACAGGATGAAAATATCATCCAAGAAACGTGTATAGAATATGATATTAGGTTTGTATTCTTCTTTATTCAATAGGAAAAATTCCTCCCAGTAGGCCATGACCATATTGGCAAAGCTGGCCCCTACTGGGGATCCCATGGCAACTCCACATTTTTGTAAGTATAATTCTTTATTAAACAGAAAAAAGTTATTAGTCAAGATTATCAGCAAGGATGTAACTAAATATACTTCATTACTAGGTGCTCCTCTTTTGACCAAAAAAATATTCACCCATTCTAATCCCTCATCGTGTGGGATCGAAGTATATAAATCCATTACATCAATGGTAAGAAAGTTACACTCTTCGCTATATTCAAGTTCATCTATTCTCTTGAGAAATGCCCATGAGTCCTTGCATATTTGTAATTCTGATGTTAAATATTTTTTTAATATATTATCTACAAGTTTAGCACTTGCGTATGTAATGGAATTTCGTCCATCAATGAGTGGTCTAAATGGTGGATTAAATAAGTTTTTATGGACTTTAGGTGTAGCAAACAAAATAGGTATTTTAGGCCACTCAATCTTGATATAGTTGTACATATCAATATCTATGTAACCTTCTATAAATAAATCACTGAAGTACGATTTAATACAGCTGTGAGCTATGTTAACTTCGTTTTGACTCACCCTGTGGTAGGTGTCTTTGTCTAGTAAAGACTGGACTCTATCAATATAATCATGATTGTCAAATAGAGTGAGTCCCCCACCTTTATCTGGTTTAATAGCTCTCACATTTAAGTTTTTAAAAAGGTTGAGAGAAACATATTCTGCAGGAGTAACATTACAAAACCTAGTCTTACTAAAAAACAGGTTATTATCTATATTAGCAAGATGTCTAAGATCTAATTCCATAAGTGTTTCAAACAGTTGAAGAGTAGGGTGTAATGGTGGATTGTAATCACTAGGTATATAATAAGCCGAAGGTGTATGTTCTGAATTCCCCAGAAGAAGTTTTAGGTTTAATTTCCTTGTAAACAGTTTTAAGTCCTTAATATTCTGGACCAAGTCCATGTGTCTACTAGGAATAAATGTGTTTCCTTTTGAAAGTAATTCAACAAAAGAGGAATCAACTTCTATACACGAATAATTGTATAGAAAAAAGTCACCATCTTTGTTGGTAATAATTTTTGGTAACATTGGCTCATTGGTTACCTCTTCACTCTGTTGAAGAAACGCTTGTTGTTTTTTTGATGCTGCTGCAAGTAGTTATTTCCACCATATGTAGAATTATTTGTAGTGATAGCTCCCTGTTGCATATAATCAGTACTACTAGAAGGAGTACTGGGGTTAAGATTGCCGTCAGTTCTTTCTCTATTTCCCCTTAATCTATGTGCCCAAGTGTTCTTGTTATAGTTTTGTTGACCTTGGTTTTGATTTAGTTGAACTCTGTCATGCATTGGTATAGAGTCTTCGTTGTCATTTTCATCATTAAGTCTATTGGTAGAAGATACAGTAGAGTTATTAGTTTGTGATACAGGTGGCAAAGGATAAGCAGTACCATTACTATATGCCAGCTTATCCCTAGTGATTTTTTTACTTTTATTCACTCTTAGTCTCTCCAGCAATTGGTCTATGGTGAGAAAAGACCTGTCATAGTCAAATTTGTAACGGGAAAAGTCAGCATGATTTAAAACTTCCCCATTCAAATCTATGACTTCTTTTGAAAGATCAGTAATTTGACAGTTATAATGTTTAATCATTAATTGTAACAAAGCCATCCCCTGCATGTCAAAGAACGCCAAAAGGTCTTGATGGAATAAAGAGTTCGCTACTAGTCCTGTAGGGTACACATGAAAACGTAAACCCTTAGGTACTAGTTTTTCTTTTAGGCATTCATTGAAATAATTTATCTCGAGTTGTAGTTTTTTTATTTTAACCATTTTAATATCAAGCAGTTTTAGCTTTTCAGTTAAAGGTGAACTGACCTGAGAGTCATTGGCGTCATCAGCCGGAGGTCCTACGCTACCAGGATGTATAATATTCAATTTACTAGTATCCGATATCCATTTTTCGAAAGTAGGAGCTCCAATAAGCTCTCTGACGCCTACGCCATTAGGGGATATAAAAACATTTTCTCCGTGGCGATTGCTGCTAGAACCAGTGTTGAAACCACTCCGTGTGTTACTCGCAGCCGGAATGGCAGGGTTCACACTTCCGCTTGTGGTACAAGAAACGGGAAAGCGTTGTCCTGGCGTGATATCAGTACCAAGAGAGTTACTCACTTCGGGACCAGTCGTAGGAGAAGAAGCAGTTTGTGCATCTAGTTTAGCTGCTAAATTGTCTACCCGTTGAGAAAGAGCAGCTATAAGCGCAGTCAAACTGACATCATCATGCACATCTTGTGTCTCGTTTAAAAGTGGCGGACTGCCATTAATATTCAAAGTCTCATTTCTACTGTTAATAGAGTTAATAGGGTTATCCGATGCCATGAAGTTGCTTACAGAACCACAAACACCAACAAGCAACTAGTAAAAACCCACGAATTGAACAAATCCTTCACTGCAACCAGGATACCAGGAAAGAACACAGTTTTATTGTGAAGCGCTTTTCGTCATTCACAGTTGAATGACTTCTTCAGACAAACAAGAATGAATGACTCATAGTTTATATACATCACTCACATAAATTATCCAATTAAATAACCAATTAAAATTAAAATTGAAAGATCCATTTTAGCAAGAGTAACTCCCTACAAAAAAAGTAGTACAACCACGTCAATATAATCAACAAATCTGAAAATAAAATTATTTGATATTAATTAATATAATACCTTAAAGTGCAAACTTGAATCTGTACAATTCCTTTAAAACACTTATAAAAATCTTTCTTTCCTAAACCTGTTTGCTGTAGTGCCCAAATTCAGAATGATGTGACTACACAACCTGCTACTTCTTCCTCCTCTTTCAATTTTCCTGATAATAGTACATTTAATAGATGCTTATTGTCACATCCCTATTCAACTAGACTTCAGACGTTTTTTAAGGTTTTGTATGTCTGCATCACTTTATCAGTTCTCTGCCTTACCATTGGGACTATCTGTTGCACCAAAAGTGTTCAGAAAGTGTCTAGCTCCAGTTGTAGCTTATTGCAGGCACCAGGGTATCCACATTTTTCTGTATTTAGACAACTTGCTTATCTTTGAATAGTCTTTTTCAAAGTGTTAGGAATCTTTTGGGTGAGAGAGCTTTTACACAAGCTGGGATTCATAGGTTCATAGGTTCATAGGTTCATACTAGGCTATCTGCCCGAGGGCATTTACAAGCCTAGCCCATAGCTTTTTGGCTTACGCCACCCCTTTAGTATGGGGAACTATACCCATTATTTTGCTGTGCCTCTGTTGAGCAGTGACACTGAGGTAATCCCTGGGGTATATCTGCGATCTCCCATCCATTGGTCAAGATTTCTCTTGAACAAGGCCAGCGAGGTGCTCTGCCTCACATATACCGGGATTTTATTCCACAGCATAGGGAGTCTTTGGGTGATGAATCTATCCCTCCAGCACGTCCTATTAATAGCCGTGTCGAGGTTTAAGTCTCCGCCCTTGTGGCTCTGACGGATCTAGATTTTTGAGGTGAAGCATATTCATCAAATCTGGGTTTGACATGGCCTTGTATGTTAGGCAAAGGTCACCTCTGAGCAAGCGTGGCGACTGAATAGAGCTGGAGTTCTTTCAGTCGGGCAGCATAGGACAGATGTTTGAGACCCTTTATCCTTTTGGTGAGGAACTTTTGTGGCCTCTCCAGCTGCTGCAAGTGTCGGGTCAGATACATTCGAATGGGGCATTGTACTCAATCATTGGTCTGATGAGTGATGAGTATAGGGAGACTATGACCTCCTTGATCTAGATGAGAATCCCTTCATGATAAGGTGGGCAATGTAGAAGGTCTTCCTAACTACTTTAGCTACATGGGTGTCGAATGACAGACTACTATCAACCTGGGTCCCCAGGTCCCTGATAACTTCTTCTGTACTCAGTGGATTGCCACCTATTTGGTAGATAGGTGTAACCTTGTTTTTCCCGAAGGGTATGACTATGCATTTTTGGCATTTAACTTTAGGCCATGGCTCTGGCACCAGTTATCCGTTTCTGTGAGACCCTTCTGAAGGATATCTGTGTCAGATGTGTTTTCTACTATGGCGCCCAGTTTGCAGTCATCTGCAAACTTTGTCAGCCATAACCCTCCTGTGTTTGCTTGTACTTGGAAAAGTAGATGCCAAACAAGAGTGGGCCCAGGACTGAGCCCTGTGGTACACCACTTGTGACAGGCTTTGAGTCTGACATGGCGCCAGCAACTCTGACCCTGTGGGTTCTGTCACTCAGCCAGTTTGCAACCCATCTTGTGATGTATGGGTTAACATTTAAGCTGATGAGTTTTTCAATGATACCCGAGTGGGGTATTGTATCAAAGGCCTTCGCCAGATCGAGGTAGGCTGTATGGACTGCCTTTCCCTCATCAATGGCTTTGGTGACTGTTTCAAAAAGTCAACCAAGTTTAGAAGGCATGATCTGCCTTTGACAAAGCCAAACTGGGATGGATCCAAAGTCTGCAAATTCCCTATGTCTTTATTTATGAGGTCCATTATGATCCTCTCCATGGCTTTGCAGATAAGGCTTGTCAAGCTAATGGGCGGTAATTTCCAGGGTCGGTGGAGGCACCGCCTTTGTGAAGTGGGACCACAGTTGCAGTGCGCCACTCCTGGATCCAGAGGTAAGACTATGATTAAACAGCTGTCCTAGCTGTGGGTTTAATTCCTCGTTGAGTTCGTGGAGCACACAGCCGGGGACACCATCAGGTCCCATGGATGCTGTGTTTTTGCTTTGGAGAGAGCAGTTCTCACTTGGGCGTTGGAGATGTTTGGGGGCTGCAATCGCTTGGTATAGATATCTCTCCTTTTGGGGGAGTGGAGAAGTTTGCACTGAACCTATCAGCCAGTATGTTGGCAATGTCTGTAGGATCAGTAATCTTCACATCATTTTGAACTAGTTCTGAGCATATCTGGGAGTTTCCTCCCAGGTTTCTAACATAGCTAAAGAAGGCCTTATGATTGTCTTTTGAGTCTTTAGCTATTTTTCTCTCAAAATTTGCTTTGGATGATTTTATGAGAGCTCTTAGTTTTTTCTTATAGTGATCAAGGGTGTCTTACCTTTTAAGGATTTTGCTCTATCTTGTAGTAGCTTCCTCCTTTTGTTGTAGAGTTTGTTTATGGCTGGGGTCCACCAGAGTGGACGCTTGCCTTTGGTACAAAGAGTCTTTGTTTTGCTTGGGATTGCCTTATCCATGCAGTCCTGCAGGTGCTGGTAGAAGGCATTTGTAAGTGATTCAGCGGCTTGAGTACTGTTTTCCGTCTCGGGGCCTTAAAGGAGACCACACTAGTCTTTAGAAGTGTGAAGTCGGCTTCGAGAAGTTCTTTACTGTGGTCTTTTTATTTCAGGTGGGGTGGGATGAGGACCTCCAGCGAGATTAGTTTGTGATCTGATCTCACCAGTGAGGGGTATACTTCGGTGTTGAACATTGTGCTCCCATGTTCGTGATGATGAGATCAAGTATGTTTTCTCCTCTTGTGGGGATGGTGACTAGTTGTTCCATGGCATTTGAGTTTATGAATTCCAGGAACTTTTGGGCTAGGGTGTTTGGGCTTGAGTAGTGTTCCCAGTCTATATTAGGGTAATTGAAGTCACCTAGTATGATGGTGTTTGGTGATACATTTATCCCTCTAGTGTTTTCAGGAAGGCCATGTGAGGTTCCTGAGTTTGTGAGGGTGGCCTGTAACATGCTACAATTTGCAGAGCAGTCTTGCCTATGGTTAATTGCACCTGGATGGTCTCCGATGCATCGGCGTTGCCACCAGTCTTGAGGTGTGGGTGTCTTTGATGAATATGGATACCCTCCTCCTTTCTTGGTATTGTCCGGATTTTGGGGCGGGCATGATAAGAGGTAAAACCTGATAGTGCTGGGGTGCTCTCAGGAGCCTTGAACCAGGTTTCTGTCACTGCACAGACATCGATGTTCTCCATACTGAGAAGGGCCTCGAGTCGTGCATTTTGAGATTTAGACTTCTGGCATTGAGCAGCATTACCCTTAGTTTTTTCCTTTTTGTGTTCTAGGGTGGTAGGTTTAGAATTTGAGCCTTGCCTAAAAAGGCACTATGGGGTGGCAAGAGCCTTTGCCAATATCCGAATCCCAGGGTGACAGGTGCAAGCCGTCCCGCAGCGTGGCTTGTCCAGCATGTCATCCCAGGCAGACAGACATTGGATCCCCTTTGAATGACACCAGAGTTTAAGCCAATTGTTAAAGCTGATCATCTTATCTCTGTATTGTGGCATCATTCTTGGTGAAGGTAGGATACTGCTCAAGGTCAGGGTCATACCTGCCTGGGCTACATAATCAGAGAGCTCCTCAATGTCTCTTTTCATGTAGTCCAAGGAGGTACGTCTCAGGTCGTTTACACCAGCGTGGACAATGACTGAGTCATATTTGTACCTGCTGTTGAGAGACCTGAGTGCTTGCGTTATGTGGCGGATTCTAGCGCCCGACAGGCAGCTTACTGTGACCTTCTCCTTACTCAGTCTGGTGAGCGGACGTCAGTGTGTCTGACTATGGAGTCACCAATGACTAGTGTGTCTGGCATTGTGTTTGGCCTTAAGGGCTGTGACTGTTTGACACTCTGACTGTGAGGTCTATGTGTTGCAGGTGTTGTGTTCTGAGGTGGTGGTTGTTTGGGTGTCTGCTTTGGTGGCCTCTGCTGTTTTGGTAGATTTTTGATCAGAGCCGAGTATGTCTTTGTGTGTTTATGTGTATGATTTGAGGTTGTGATGGTACTATGTGAGACTGGGTCTATAGTGTGTGTGGTAACCTTCTCCTCCTGACTGGTCTTGCCAGTCCTATGTTGAGAGAGCTCAGCCTCCAGTTTGGCCGTATAGTTGCATCTCCATGTATTTGTGTTTTGTGGGAGGAGGAGAGGGTTGTCTGTGTACATGAGGCAATTGTAACATTGCCTCAATATTCCCAGGTTCACCAGCTGAGCAGGAGAGGACACTAGCAACTGATCCCTCGACATGCTAGAAGGACTAGACAAAAAAACTTTAGATTCCGAGGGACGTGGTGACCGAGAAATGGGGTTTGCCTTTTGGGGTGCTGTCTATAAGAGTGCCGTATCAAGGTAATAAGTACTGTAGGAGCAAGTGCTAGGTTTAACAGAAAAGTCTACTTGGAGTCAAGTAGAGATGATCTTTTTAGGTATTAGAGAAAGTGCTAGTAACAGGGATGCTTAAAGGTAAGATTGAAAAGAATGCACTCTGCAGTGTGCACTAGAGAAGTTAGATATGAAAGTAGGTAACTTGAGTTTTACCTGTTTAAAAAGTTAAGGTTTAGTGGAGAGTTACTATTTTTAAAACAGCAAGATGGACTGAAAGGGGTGGTTACTTTTGTATTTTGGTACTATGAAATACTGTAGGATGGCCAATAAATTTAAATAATTGAAGGGTGGGATTTCAAAAGTGATGGTTTTGTGATTACTCACATAAGCCAGTGAAAGTAGAGAGAAATTAGATATATGGTCAGATTAACATAAGAGGGGCAACTAGAAAGACAGTGGTATTTAACAAGACAACTTAAATGGGTGGGAGGGAGGGGAAAAATTCTGCCTGACTCAGAACAGAGAGAGCTGTGGTCTCTTTTGAAGTTTTAATATGCTGTTAAACAGAATGCAAGCAAAACACAAGGTAAAGAAAACAAACTACAGTATTCAAAATATAGAAAGACAATACAGAAATACAAAAAATAACAGCAAACTAACCTTTCCTTCACAGCAAAGTGTAGCAGAGTCTGGATGAGCCTTTCTGGTAAAGCCAAGATTCCAAGTTCAAAGAGCTTTTCTTTCCGAGGAAAAAGTAGATATCTCTATCTTGATCTGTTTTTAATTTTTTTCACTCAAACTTTAGTCACTGCGAGGAAATACCTCAGGATTTTGGGTTTCATGACTTCTGTGATTCTCATGGTACTAAAACTCCACATGAGAAAGATGCAATGGTATCTGAAGTCTCTTTAGTCCCAGCACTAACACACTGTCATTTCAAATCACAGTGCTGGGGTTTATCAGAAGAGAACTCATTTGGTGGAGACAACAGACATCCTTAAATCTAGGTCTACCCTTCTCTGCCCCTATTCCAAAGCAGTCAGACACCACAGACACCTCTGACTTTGCTTGTAGAGCAGTTCCAAAAGGGATAAAAGTGTAGGGTGTGTGGAACACCTAGGACAAATGCAAGTGCATAAATCTCAAAGAGATGCTTGCCCTGATCAAGGCATTCATCTCTCTGAATCATCTTTGGTCCATGGAACATCTTCTCAAGTTATTACAGAAAATACCACAGCCACATGGTACATCAGCAAGCTGAGGGGAATCCGGTCATACTTCCTTTGCAGACTAGCCATGTTAGCTTGGGGATATAGCTTCACTGCACAGTCTCACTCTACAGGCATCCTACATTCCATAAGAGCAAAACTGTGTGGCCGACAAGCTGAGCAGGACCAGGAAGAACCTCAAGAATGGAAACTAGATTGGGGGTCTTCCAAGATTTGATCCATCTGTGGGAAGTTTGTCAAGTACACCTTTTTGCCTTCTCTCTGAACAGTCAACTGGAAAGATTCCAGGAAGTCATGTAAGAAGGCCTAGAAGACAGATGCCTTTTCTTTTCCTTGGACAAGAATGTTCCTGTATGCTTTCCAGCCCTTTCCACTAATATCCAGGGTACCTTTCAAGACTTGGACAGAATTTTTCAAGATCATTGTGCTAACTCCTTTCTGGCCCAAGCAACCATTGTTCTCTTTCTTTTGGAAATGGCCAGGGGCAATTACTACATGGTTTCTCATAGACTGGATCTACTCACACAAGAACAGGGGTGTTTGATACACCCTGACATCAGTCATCTTCAATTGACTGTGTGAATGCTAGGGTCTTAATTTCTTTTAGGCACCTGTTTACTGAGGACATGCAGGTACTAATGAAGACAGGAAAGCCAGCTAATAGAAAACCATATATTAGCAAATAAGAAGGGTATTCTAGTTGGTGCCAGCAACATAGCCAACACCTATTCAGGGCAGGTTGTTCTCTGGTTTTGTAGTATTTGGGTGTGTTACTGTCTTATGGCCTTTCTTATTCCTCTTTCAAGGTTCGTTTTTCAGCCATTTCAACATGTCTCCCCATTGAAGCCTCTTCATTCAATCCAGTCTCATGTCAAAATGTTCTTTTAAGAGGTTTTGTGTAAGAGGCGTCCAAGAAAACCAGTGGCCACTCCTTGGGATCTTAATTTTGAGTTGGAGAAGCTAATACTTGCTCCCTTTACTAGCTAATATGGCTGCCTTGAGATTCTTAACATAGAAACCATTTTGACTGATTGCTCTGACCTCTGCAAGAAGAGTATCTGAGTTGCGAACTGTTATGATGAGTCAGTCCTTTCTCATTTTCCATGTGGGCTGGGTTTCTTTGAGAACTTATCTTTCTTTTATTCCTAAAGTGGTATCCAAGTTTACTTAAACCAAGCTATCTATTTCCCCATTTTCCTTTATGAATCTAAAAATTAGGGAGAAATAATACTCCATATCTTGTATGTCCTCAGACAACTTGGGTACTGTCTTCATAGAAATGAATCTTTCAGATCTTTGGATCAATTTTTTATTTCTTGTGACGTTAAGAAGAAGGGACAACCTGTATCAGAACAGACAATTTCCAAATGGATGTCTAAGGCTGTTACTTTTTGTTATACTAACCATATTGTTAACAGGGTAAAGGTCCACTCTACTAGGGCACTGGCTTTTAGAAAGAGTTGGATTCTAGAAGTATTCTAAAAGCTGCTACATGGTCCTCTTTATATACTTTTACAGAGCACTATAAACTTGAGTCCTTCTCTAGGTCTAGATCAAGCTTTGCTAGGATCACTCCATTCTTCAGGGGCTCCTGGACTCTTCTCTTTCCACCTCCCAAATGCAGTTAGCTGTGGTAATCTATCCATATAGCTAAGGCCACTGCAGCAGTGATCAATATGATGAACATAGTAAGGTTGGGTATGTTGACCTTGTCATGAGAGTAGATGTTCGAATAATCACCGCTGCAGTAGTCACTCCCTCCCTCAATCACCCTTGTTTTTGGTGTGTTTTATGCCAGTGTGTGGACATTTTTTTTTGTTCCTAGCATTGTTCTTTAAGGTCTCAGCCTCTCTGTCTCTGCTGGCAGGAAACCCTGAAGAGCTTTGTGCCCAAACTTGTCTTTGTTATCAGCTCGAGTATGGGTATATGGAAGATGCCCTGAAGCTTTGGAAACTAGTCAGCTATTATATCCTTAGCAGGATACAACCCATATAGCTAAGGTTACTGCAGCAATTATCATTCCAACATCTACTGTTATGATAAGTTCAACATACACAACTGTACTTTTGCAAAACAGTCAAGTGGCAAAAAGTTTACAAGAAGGTGTTCAGAGATATCTGCCTTATGAAAGCTTGCAGACATCCAAATTAAGCTTACTTGGGTCATCCCCACAGAAGGGTACATTTTCACAGTAGGGCCAAGGTGGTGGTGGAGAGTCACTGTTATAATTAGTGAAAACACACAATAGAAAAAATGAGAGGATCAACACTCTGGGTATCATGAAGTTGTCACTCCGTCAGAGGAATTTTCTGAGAAATTCAGAATCTGTGTTGATGTGAGGGTAGCAAACGTGGCCATTTCAAGAATGACAGTTGATATTTACAGATGGTGGCATAAGCCTTGACATGAATGCTGCTAAACTGTTCAACTAACAGTAAGGTCAAGTTATTTAACAAACTAGCAAGGTTAGCCTGCCTAGTTAGAGCTTCATTCTGACAGTGGATATATCATAACAGTCACTATTGATATGGGCAGTGAAAATTCAAGTGTTTAATTTTCTGTCTCGGCTCTGCTCCATCTGTTTTTTGAAATAGCACATAATAATATGATCATATGAGGTAACAGCATGTGAGAGTTAGTGGGTTTGCCTGTTATGATACTTTCTGCAGGCAAGTAGACAAAACAAAAACTGGGCTGCACATAGATAACCAGCAGTGCCTGTTTAAGAAGCACTAATATATGCCCCTTTACACCATATCTTTCTTTTTGGGTGGGTGGGTTAGAGGGTTAAGATGTGACCCAGAGCATGCCTTCTGTAGCCATGTTTTATGAGGAGTAACATTTATCTGGGACAGGGATGACTGCAATTAGGGATACAGACAATAGGTAAGAGGGGGCAGGAGTATATGGGAGAAAACTGGCAAAGGCACCAAGGTATTGGGAGCAAATAACTAGAGAGGGGAAAGGTGATAGAATGGACAGATGGCAAGAACTTATTTGGACTGCAGGTTAGAGATTGCCTTCCATATCGAGGATTGATGTCAAATACAGGCAAAGAGAAAGAAATAGGGGGTCCTAAACGAAAGACCAGCATTGGTAGAGTTTTTAGTAGAATCTAGAACAGAAGTTGCCATTAAGAAAGGAACAATTAGTAGAGCATATAAAATATTGCATGATAGTTATAAGAATCAGTCAAAAGAGGTTAGTAAGAATTGGGAAGAGAGATTGGACAAGCAGTTCACAATGAAGTAATGGGGGGGGGGGGATAAATGTATGTCTTCCAAATATGCAATAAAATCTAGACGATATAGTATCTTTGCCTGGAAGTGTTTATGTAGATATTTTTGTACCCCAAGCAGGCTTCAAAGAATCTTTCCTCAGGTAGACAGCAAATGCTGGAGATGTGATGGTGAAGAAAGAGGTAACTGGGAACATATTTTCCAGGAGTGTAATGAGCTGGCTGACTTGAAAGATTCCTTGCAGACTGATCTGTTGGAGATGCTGGGTGAGCAAATTGAAGTGACTAGGGAATGATTTTTTTGAGCTATGATACAGAGTTGGAATTGGCTAGACATAGTAAGGTTTTGCTGAGTGTAATTATGATGGCTGCCAAAAAACCAAGAACTAGAAAATGGAAATCAAAGTCTAAACCAACTTTACCAGAAGTAACGAAGATAACGAGATAAAACAACTGGAACTGGGATTTTTAGAAAAGGGTAAGAGTAAAGTACACAGGAAAATATGGGAAATGTGGGATCCACTACATGTAGAAGAGGAACTATGTTTAAAAGAAGGCAGCATCTGAATGAGGTATGTAATGGTTGACTGACAATGACTAGATATATATTTTTTGCAGTCTAGGATCCGACTCTTGAGCTCCTCCCTTTACCCATAATGTCCCTAATCACTATTTTACTTCAGATTTCATTTGCCACTCTAGCGATTGGTTGGGATTTTGCCCTGTCGAGATGGGAGTTATTAGTCCGTTGTGAGTTATATATTGTTTGCTGTATTATTACTAAACCTCTTTTTTCCTTATTATGTTCCTCTCTTTACCAGTTAGTATAAAATTAGTTTAGACCTTTTCTGCTACAAGTGTAGAGTCTATCCTATCATTGCTAGCAGTCTTTCTCTTTGTATTACCTCTCCTGAGGTAGTTTTTCATACCATTGCTAGTATTTTCTCCTCCTTTCACAAAAATAAAAATATATGTCAGACAAACCTACCAGTTTCTAGAACTGCACTTTTGTGGCCATAGGATACCCAATTCTGATGCACACAGGGAGTGCTTGCATTGTTTAGGCCCTGCTTACCTTCGGATTTCTTATGATATCCATGCAGGTTTTAACACCAGGGCTATAAGTGATAGGTGTAACAAATTTATTTAGAAAGGTATGCTGCGTGCTTCTTTGTATGCAGTTCCTTCGACTTCAGAGGCTGAAACCCCCTTGAGAAGTTAGAAGAGTTTGGAGACCAGGGAGTCTAAGAAACACTCTCCTGTCCGATTACCTTCTTCTCGACATCAAAAATGAAAAAGGTCTCTGATCTGACATTATCAGATGCTACTACCACTAAGGCGAAGAAGTCTCCTCTGATCCAGTCTCTGCGCTTCTCTTGTATACTTTCTTACAAGAGACTGCTAAAAAGACTTCGTATCCTTCCTCAATATCCTTCTCATCCATCAGGTTTTCCCAGAGTCTTTCTGAATATGATGTGGATAGGATGATGAGAAAGTTTCTTAGAGCTGAGATCCATATAGGGGTCCTTCAGGCTTTGTCCCCATTGAATCCTTGAGTTTGCAACCTTTACACTCTTTAGTGACTCCTTCTCCAATCCAGCCTCTGGTTTCAGAGCTGCTGGATCTGAGAGTGTTACTTTCCTCGACTCCGACTTTTTCCTTGATCCGTTCAGCTCAGTGTCTTTCAGAGCAAAACAAATTTAAGAGACGAAGCTTTGGCATCAGTCTGGGGAGATTACTTCATCTCAAAGGGTTTTGGAGCTTTCACTTCCCCTCAGTGCCTTAGCGTTGGACAACTTGGTTCCGATTCACTGCTCAGGGGCAGAACCCAGAGAAGTAGTGGAGAGTTAGTTTATCTGAGGAGTTTGGCTCCGGGGAGACTGATTTCCACATCTCCTGGACCTTCTGCCTTCAAGGTAGTGGATCGAGTTTTCTCTCATCCAGGGGATTCTTCAATTGTTACCTCTTTGGATCCTATTTCCATCCCTTCTTCAGATCTGACTGCTAAGTCTCATCATCTGACTTCACAGGGAAAGCCAACCCGTGAGAGCTTCCAGGCAGTCCCTGTAAAGGGGCTCCCCCTTTCTTCTGATACTTCTCCAGAATACCCCACTGAAGACATTCCTCAGAATAAATTGTGCAAAAGGAGGCATTTAGATTCTCCTCCGGAATCATTTACATAGGACACTGATTTTGATGAAGGAGAAGGGTCCCCCAGATCTCCACCAGAAAACATCTCTTTTGGAGACATTTTAGAAATCCTGTGCCAAAAAGGTGGATGGTCTTCTCAGAATTCTTCTCAGGAGGAATCATTATTATTGGAAGCTTTTGTGTCTGGCCCATCTACTTATTGTGTTACCCTTCCCCTTGGATGACCTTGATGACCTTTTCTCCTGCCAGCATGGAAGGAGCTGGATTCCATACAGCCCATCCCTAAATGCCTGGATAAAATCCTCAGTCCACCACTAGACAGAAAACATTAGTCCAAGGAGATTCCTGTAGATTCCATGGCTGTTGCATCAGCCATGAAAAAGGAGCTAGATGAGCAGAGCTCATCTGCCCATCCTCCAAACAAAGAGTCTAGTGCTTTGGACAGATATGGAAAATAAGTGTATGCATTCGCAAACTTTTCCATAAGATCGCTGAATTACCTGGCACATTTTACTAGGTAACAGAGGCACTTAGTAAAGGAACTCTCTTATTCTACCCCTGGGTCCATGTCGGCGGAGGATGTGAAAGCTTATTCTTCATGACTGGCCACCCTGCAATCCATCTCAAATGCGTCCATGAGGCTAATCTCTCACGTGGCTGAAGGTTCCTTAGGGGCCACAGGTACAGGCATATTCATCAGGAGGCATGCCTGGATGTGCTTGTGTGACTTTGCGGAGCCCTTTAAAGTGTCACTTATCAGTGCTTCTTTTGATGGATCCTCCCTTTTTGGGCTCACCATTAGAGACACTTTCCCATAGTGAACAAGATGGAAAGATCCCATCTGCCATAGGAATCTGTTTTTCTGCCCCGCAGAGATCATTCTCCAGAAAATCTCCTCTGCTTACTAATCTATCTTCCACCCTTACCTCCAAACTAGAAGTATGCTACAACAAAATCTCCAGGTTTGCCACAAAAGCAAAAGCCTCCTCTCACCACTGCTCCTCCCTACTAACTTTAAACTGGCTTGAACTCCCCAATCAACTAGACTTCCTCCAAATTGTCTCAGCCCACAAGTTGCTATTTCATCCCACCAGCTGCCCTGCTTTATCTAATATCCTCCTACCTTGTAGCCCCCCCAAGACCCCTTAGATCCACTCACCAAAACCTCATTACCATCCACAAACCTAAATGCCCCGCTGGTCAACTTTTACTCTCCTTCACCCTAGCTAAAAAATGGAATGCCCTGCCCTCCACTTTGAGGGCGTGTGACAACCTAAACACCTTCAGAAGACTACTTCACTCCTACCTGTTTCTTCACAGAAAATGTAACTGCACTCTTCACCCAATACCCCCCAACCTCCCCTCTTCCTTCTTCTCTTCAAACCTCTCACTTATATCCAGACTATAAATTATAACCAATCTCCACCCAGCCTCTCGCTCTATGCCTCTCATCCTTTCCTTCATAATTACTTTTTAACATCTTGGCTACTAAGTATTGGATACCTTTTCTTTCTACTACCCAACCTGGTATATAATTGTACGACTACATATTGAATGCAATGTAAATGAATCTTTTTTCCTTTTGTTATTTCAATTTGTTATGTAACTTAGCAATGTGAAAATTCTATATGTTATGTAACTTGTTATGCAGAGCTTCGCAGCTTAGCAGTATGAAAATTATATATTCTATGTAACTTGTTATGTGGAGCTTTTCTCCCCGGGCCTCCACTGAAAACAGGCTCTCGAGCCCAGTGGACCTCCCCGGTCACCAAACTGGAATAAATAATAGTAAATAAATAAATAAAATAAATGCAGTGTTAAGAAAATGTGGTTTTGGAAATCTCCAGGGCCTTTTCAAGATTCATGCAGAGATTTTTCCCCCAGAGGCTGAGGAGGAAATTATAATAATAGAAGACGCCATCCATGTGGCAGAGGGGGTCTGCAAAATCAAGGGTCTGGGGAATCTTTCTCTGACAGACTCTTCCAGCATTCTTGAAAGTTTGCCTGACTGTTGTTCTCTGGATACAGTCTGGGGACAGTTGTCTTTGCACCCAGAAGCCTGGTCTGCCGTCATAAAAGATACATGAATGCAAAGAATCATATCCAGAAGATATCTTATCCCCTTTTTACAAAATCCACCAAAGATGAGGAGAAATCTCCCCGGTGTTCCTCTCAATCAGTGGGAACAAGAGTCATCCAAGAGGTCTGACCAGACAAAAGAGGATCCGGTTTTTACTCAAGGTTCTTTTTTAGTGCCAAAGGAAACAGGGGACTTGAGACCCATCCTGAATCTCAGTTATCTAACCAAATTCATAAAGAACTAAAAATTCCAGATGGTCTTGGTTCAGTCCATTCTACCATTGCTCCAGAAGGGCTACAATGTGCCCTGTAGACCTGAAGGATGCATACTGTCACATAAAAATAAACAGATGATCTTTGAGATTCCTTTGCTTCCAGCTGGGAGCCAGTCATTATCAGTTCAGAACCCTGGCCTTTTGTCTCACCACAGCCCACAGGGTGTTCACCAAATGCATGGCAGTGGCTACAGCTTATCTAAGACTGCAGGGATTCAGGGTGTTTCCTTATTTAGATGGCTGGCTTCTCATTGCATCAACCAGGAATCTATTGATAACAGCCAGAGACAGTCTTCTTCAGCTGACTCATTCTGTAGGTATCACCATAAATCTTGCAAAATTCAAACTTCGACCAGTACAAGTTTATAGGGGTTTACCTAGACATACTGAATCTTCAAGCATTCTTACCACAGAGCAGAATTTTTATGCTGAGAATACATGCCAGTCAGGTTCTATCTCAACATCTCCCTGCAGCCAAACTGATTTTAAGAGCTCTGGGATCGATGGCTGCTGCAATCATATTAATACCAACAGCTAATTTTCATATGAGAATCCTTCAGTGGACTTTACAAGTGAAGTGGTCCATTCTACACCAACCCTTACAATTTCCAGTAAAACTGTCCAGAGTATGCAAGGACTCATTACTATAGTGGATCCAATCCAGCGAGATTTGCCAAGGTCACTTCTTTATCCTTCCTTCACCCATTGCCACGTTGACCACAGACGCCTCTTAGTTTGGGTGGGTGGGGCAGTATTTGGGACGCACTGTTCAAGGCATGTGGACCCCGGTAGTGACCAAATTGTACATAAATATCCTAGAGATAAGAACGGTCCTATTAGCATTGCAGGCCTTCCAGAACTCTCTTCCTTTGGGGACAATTGCTGTTCAGACAGACAATATGCCAGTGGTTTGATACATCAATAAATGGGGAGGAGAATAAGATCTTACCCTTTTTGCTGAGAAACGATGATAGTTTGGCAATGGGAATCTCATCCAACTGCTTTCTTTTAACACTTCACATTCTGGGGAAATCAAATGTACTAGGGGACAGGCTCAGCAGGACTATTCTGATGCCTCACAAGTGGTCTCTCAATCAGTCTGTGGCAAACATGATCTTTCACCAGTGGTGTCAACCATGCTGTGACCTATTCACCTCTCCCATCAGCAACAAGTGCAGCAGTTTTTTTTGCCATAATTCTCCCCTAGGGACAGTCACCGAGAGGTGTTGTAGTCCACATTTGGCCATCCAGTCTTCTTTATGGTTATCCTCCCCTACCCCTAATTCCCAAGTTTCTTCAGAAAGCTTTCTTGTTGACAAGCAAAGTAATCCTCATTGCCCCTTTTTGGCCTTGACAGGTTTGTTTTCCCTTCTTACTGTCTCATCTAATATGTCCTCCATGGACACTGGACCCCAGTCCAGCTCCCCTCTCACACCCGTTAGGCTGATTCATCCAGACATGCTAGACCTCAGACTGACCTCATGGTTCCTCCAATTCAAATGATGGTAAGACATTCCAGGCAGTCCTCTCCAGTTTGAATAATTTTGTTTTAATCTCAGAAACCTTCTACAAGAAAGATTTATAAAAATAAATGGAAGAGATTTTCTGTTAGGGTTTAGTAGAGAGATTTGGATCATTTCTCTGCTCCAATCTGTATTTTTTTAGAATTTTGTAACATTTCTTTTTCAAGGGTGGGGCATGTTTCTCTGTTATTAATGTTCAGCTTGCTACCATTTCATATTTTCACATTAGACATAATGCTTTCCCTTTGGCATCATCTAAGCTGTACAAGGCATTTCTTACTGTAGTTTTACAGAGTCTGACACAATCACCCTTTTGAACCCTCTAAATGTGGACCTCAAGTTTCTTGGAAAACAGTTTTTTCTCATAGCCATAACTTCGGCAAGGTGAGTCTCTGAACTCCAAGCACTCTGTTCTAAACCATCTTATTTGATACTCCATAAGGACATAGTTGGTTTACACACAAATCCACTTTTCTTACCTAAGGTTGCATCAAAAGCAAACATTTATCAAGTCATCAGTTTGCCAGTTTTCTTCCCTAACTTTGCAAATAAAGGAGAATACATGCTCCATTATTTAGATGTACGTAAGACAACTTTGTTTATATCCTCATAGAGCAAAGGATATTAGGATGACTGATCAGTTTTTCATTTCCTTTGCAAAAAGTAAGTTTGGTAGGCCTGTCTGAAAAACTACAATAGCCAAATGGACAACTGATTGTATTTCTCATGTGTACTCCTTAAAAGGTTTGACTTTGCCGAGGCAAACAGAAGCTCATTCAGATAGGTCACTGGGGTCAATGGCTAATCATCTGCTTTTTGGTCCAGAGCTTCCATTGATGATATTTGTGCAGCTGTCACATGATCTAAAGTTCATACTTTTGTGTCTTAATATAAATTGGACATAATCTCCAGGAATAGAGCTGCATTTGGCTGGACGGTACTCTGGGTCATCCTTTCACGAGGGCCACCCAAGGTTACTCTGTCCCATTCATTGAGGAATGAATGAAAATGACATCAGATATTTAAGTTATGTACTTAGTATAACTATGCATCTGTGTTGCCCATTTTCATTCTTTCTCAACTTCCCACTCACCTTCCCCCTTCCATGTCTTTGGGAATGACCTGGTGGAGTTGTCAGGAACCATTGTTCCTATTTGAGCCCCTGTTCTGTTATATCTGTTTGTGTCAGTATTATGGTTATATATCCCTTTTCATACATAGCTTAGAGGCAACAAACTCGATCTGAGCTAAGGCATTGATCAGGAGCATTGTGGGTAAAGGGAGGAGCTCAAGAGTTGGATCACAGACTGCAGATAAGTGGTCGAGTTGAATCTGAGGGTCAGAACTGAACTCATTTGTTGAGGAAGAATCAAAATGGACAACACAAGTGCATAGTTATGGTAAGTACAGTGCAATGGAAAAGTATTTGCCCCTTCCTGATTTCTTATTTTTTTGCATGTTTGTCACACTTAAATGTTTCAGATCATCAAACAAATATAACATTTAGACAAAGATAACCCAAGTAAGCACAAAATGCAGTTTTTAAGTGATGATTTTATTTATTAAGGAAAAAAACTATTCAAACCTATATGGTCCTATGTGAAAAAAGTAATTGCCCCCCCAAACCTAATAACTGGTTGTGCCACTCTTAGCAGCAACAACTGCAATCAAGCGTTTGTGATAACTGGCAATGAGTCTTTCACATCGCTGTTGAGGAATTTTGGCCCACTCTTCTTCGCAGAATTGTTTTAATTCAGCCATATTGGAGGGTTTCCGAGCATGAACCATCTTTTTAAGGACACGCCACAGTATCTCAATTGGATTCGAGTCTGGACTTTGACTAGGCCACTCTAAAACCTTCATTTTGTTTTTATTAAGCCATTCAGAGGTGGACTTGCTGGTGTGTTTTAGATCACTGTCCTGCTGCAGAGTCCAAGTGCACTTCAGCTTGACGTCACGAACTGATGGCCGGACATTCTCCTTCAGGATTTTTTGGTAGAGAGAATTCATGGTTCCATCAATCACAGCAAGTCGTCCAGGTCCAGAAACAACAAAGCAGCCCCAGACCATCACACTACCACCACCATGCTTGACTACTGGCATGATGTTCTTTTTCTGAAATGCTGTGTTACTTTTACACCACATGTAACAGGACGCACACCTACCAAAAAGTTCAACTTTTGTTTCGCCAGTCCACAGAATATTTTCCCAAAAGTGTTGGGGATCATCAGGATGTGTTTTGGCAAATGTGAGACGAGCCTTTATGTTCTTTTTGGTCACCAGTGGTTTTCGCCTTGGAACTTTGCCATGCATGCCATTTTTGCCCAGTCTCTTTCTTATGGTTGAGTCATGAACACTGACCTTAACTGAGGCAAGTGATGCCTGCAGTTCTCTAGATGTTGCTCTGGGTTCTTTTGTGACCTCTTGGATGAGTCGTTGCTGCGCTCTTGGGGTAATTTTTGAAGGCAGCCACTCCTGGGAAGGTGCACCACTGTTCCATGTTTTCTCCATTTGTGGATAATGGCTCTCACCATGGTTTGCTAGAGTCCCAAAGCTTTAGAAATTGCTTTGTAACCTTTTACATACTGATAGATGTCAATTACTTTGTTTCTCATCTGTTCTGGAATTTCTTTAGATCGTGGCATGATGTCTTCCTTTTTGGGATCTTTTGTCCTACTTCACTTTGACAGGTACTGTTTAAGTGATCTCTTGATTCAACAGGTCTGGAAGTAATCAGGTCTGGGTGTGGCTAATGAAATTGAACTCAGCTTTCCCAAAAATGTGATTAACCACAGTTTCTTCATGATTTAACAAGGGGGGCAATTACTTTTTCACATAGGACCATGTAGGTTTGGATATTTTTTTTTCCTTAATAAATAAAATCATCACTTAAAAACTGCATTTTATGTTTACTTGGGTTATTTTTGTCTAATATTTGTTTGTTTGATGTAACTGTTTGATGATCTGAAACATTCAAGTGTGACAAACATGCAAAAAAATATAAAATCAGGATAGGGCAAATACTTTTTCATTGCACTATGTATAACCTAAAATTTCTTTCACGGTCAGTAAGGTGAGACAGGTCTATGTTTTGTCTTTTGTAGTCTGTCACATAATGTATAATGTTATGTTGTCCTATCTCGCCTTCATTCTTACAACGATAGGTTCCGAGCCAAGAATCGGCTCCGACTCAGCCGAATACATAGCTGAAAGTCTCAAACCTGGCTCGTGGCAAGTAGGTATCCCACAATGCAGTGGTGTAATTCCCCAGATCTTGTTTGCCACTTTACGAGGTTGGATGCGCTCATCTTGGCCATGGCTAAGTTGTGACAAATTTTTTCTTATTTTTCCTCTATAATGTTATATTTGATAATAGAGAGCTTATTATTTAGTTATATTTAAATCGTTGTGCCTTTTACTACATTACAGGTAAATAGTTATAGTTTTATCCCCTTTAGCACGGCTTTTGCCATCGCTTTGTAGGCCTAACTGTATCCCTTGTAGTGGTTGTTTTTTCTGTCTGTCTAGTTTATTAGGAGCTCATTTAAGTTAGAGAGCTCTTCGCCCATTTAAGTTAGAGGGCTTGTAGTTAATTGTTGTCTTTACTGGAAAATAGGACCGTTTGAGTTAGAGGCCCTATTTTTTTCTCCCTGGTTGTCTGTTTCCCATACTTACTATTCAGTGTAGCTTAATAGCTCAATAGTTTAATAGTAACATTTTCTTGTTGTTTTTATGGTCTTATTTTAATTATGTCCAAAGACCCAAAAGAGAGAGAACATAAGCCTTCGGGCTTTAAAAAATGCCAGTGCTCACAAAAAATGTCCATCACAGATGGACATGTTATATGTGTTTATTGCCTTAGTGCTATTCACCTACAAGAAGACGGTACTTTGTCATTTTTTCAGTACAAGGGTACTTCAAGAAAGGAGAAACAAATTGATCCTGAAAGGGCTCTTAAAGCCAACTTTTGAGGAAGCTATTCATAGTTCTTCCTGTTCTTCTTCTCCTTCTTCCAAAAAGGAAAATCCCAGAAGAGACATTCACCTGCAACATCGGCTCAGTCGGAGCCGCCAGTCAAGCTACCAAAAATCTCTAAGGCCAATACCTCCTCGGCTCCACAGTCCTCAGAGCCACAAGATACCTCTACTCTGAGCTGGTCCATGGATATTTCACTGGTTTCTCCAACACTGAAATCTCCAGTTCGGCACAGGTCTCGCTCTCCATCCCTATCTTCCAGGTCCAGCAGGAGCTTATCGGACGATGACGTGGAACGTGTGGTGCGCAAACTTCTGAAGTCGCCGGCGCTTACTAACTTATTCTCTGCTCCCACCCATTTGGTCTCGGAGCCTACTGTACCAATTATACCCACTGTTGGTCCTTCTCCAAGCCAAGCTGGACCTTCGGATCCAGAGTGCTTGGTACCGCTTACTGTGGATCCGTTGGTTCCGAGACCATCTTCAGTGTTCACAGAGCTGACTTCTGCTCAGACTCTCTCCATGCTGTCCGGAGAGTCTGGGAGCCAGAGTTCCCCGATCGGTCCCGATATTCTGTGCTGAGTCTATCCCTCGGAGCATCGGCCCAGGTTAGCTCGGCTCCTACATCGGTTCTGGGTCTGGTCTCGTTGGTTCCGGTGCCTTCCTCTGTCTCCTCGGAGTCGAGGGAGTCTTCGGAGCCGGCGGGATCTGCCTTTGAGCTGATGACGAGTGTGTTGTCTACCCATTCATTGCCACAGACGGATACTAGCACTCGTCCCCCTAAGGCACTGGCTACTGTCTCGGCACCACCCATTCCACAGGACAGCAGAGATCCAAAGCCTCAGGATCCCCCAATGGGCAAACCCCTCTCCTCTGAGGCCTCCCAAGAATATCCTTTTGAGGAGCCACCTCAGAAGAGAACTTGCAAGAGGAAGCATGTAGACTCCCCAGATGAGTCCGTCACTTCAGACACTAACCTTGATGAGTCGGAAGGGCCCCACGGTTGTACTCTGATATCTCATTTGCAGATATTCTAGAGATCCTAAAGCAGAGAGGCAGCTGGCAAGCCACCACCCCTTCTGATGAGGAGTCAGTGTACCTGAAGGCTATTGGGTCTCAACCTTCAGCCTCCTGGGTGTCTCTGCCTTTTGATGAGGTAATGGACCTGGTCTGTCAAAAGGCGTGGGAGTCACCTGACACAATGGAACCAGTCCCTTGGAGGCCAAACAAATTCTTGTCAGCTCCTTCGCAAAAGGATTTTCTCACTAAGGGGTTACTTGTAGATGCTGTGGTGGTGGCAGCAGCCACCAAGAAGGAACTTTAGGAGACTTCCTCATCTGTTCATTCTCTGAATAAAGACTGTCAAATGATGGACAGATACAGAAGCATGTCTTTTTGTCAGTGACATTTTCTCTACAATCGCTGAACTACCTATTTTCTCTACGATCGCTGAACTACCTATCTCACTTTACAAGGCTACAAAGAGATCTCTTGAAAGAGCTAGGAGATACTATACAAGGTACATTAGCTGCGGGGGTGAATGAGAAGGTCTCCTCCCAGCTGTCCACCTTAAATTCCATCGTCAACTCCTCCATGAGGCTGATATCCTAATGCAGCAGATGGAGCAAGCAGGGCTGCGGGTTCTAGAGTTTCTCTTAGGAGACACTCCTGGATGCGCTTGTGCAATTTTGCAGAGTCCTTTAAGTCTACTTTTACTAACACCCCTTTTGATGGTTCCTCACTCTTTGGACCCAAAGTAAAAGACACTCTAACCTGGTGCGAGCAGGAAGGAAAAACTCTCTCTGCCATTGGAGTACGTTTTTCCGTACCTTCAAGACTTTATCCTAAAGGCTAGAAGAGTGGGAAAATGTAGTTTAACTCATTCACTCCAGAGCAGCTCAGGGAAAGCTGCCTGCTGAATTCCACCATAGGGACAACAGAGCAGCCTGAGCTCATTTTCAGAAAATCCATTTGTAATACTATACAGAAAACAAATGCTCATAACTCTTTAACTATAAGAGCTAGACTAAAAGTGTAAACGCGAAAGTTGTTAAGCAGACACTGACCTTTCCAACAGTGTAAATGTTGATAGTGCATATCAAAGTCATAATGAAATATTTGGCAAGGAATGCTGATATTGTTCAATTTTTAATTTTTGGAAAAGCAAAGCACAATATCTTGGTCTATGTACCATGCAGACCCATACAATTTGAATTTAATTTGTTAGTATGAATGTCAGCTTTAAAATGATACTTTAACCATAACTGTGTGACACTCCTTTCATGAGATATTCACAGAAATATGATTAGTATATTATTTCTCATAATTGATAAATAAACAAAGCATAATATCTCATCACCTGTAACAGACAGAGCCTACATATCAGTGTAGAAGTTGTGCATCTGAATGTCAGCTTCAAAATGACGCATCATTTGTGTGATTACCATGCTCCCTCAAAGATATGGGCATAATAATGAGAAGTATTGTAAATGTATAATTTTCATATTTGTACAAGACTAAACAAACTGTAATATCTGTGCGTGTGTACAGTGCCTAGACACAGTTATTTTACCATGTTGTAAGGAGTAACACTGTCTTCAAAATGATGCATTACTTCACACAATGTGGTGCTCCCTTGCAAAGTTATTTACCAAAATATGAAAAATCATAATTTCCATAACCTAAGTCAGAAACAAACTTTGATATCTGCCTATGAGTACAACATACAGGTACCATTCTTTTACCATGTTAGAACTATAAATAATCTTTTCAAAATGAGGTATTACTTAGCACATTCATATGCTCCCTTGCAAAGTTATTTACCAAAATATGAAAAAATCATAATTTCCATAACCATAAGTCTCAAACAAACTTTGATTTCTGCACATGTGTCAAACATACTGGCACAACTCTTTTACCATATTAGAACCAGCAATACTGTCTTCAAAATGAGATATTACTTGGCACATTCAGATGCTCCCTTGCAAAGTTATTTACCAAAATATGAAAAAAATCATAAATTCCATAACCTAAGTCAGAAACAAACTCTGTTATCTGCCTATGAGTACAACATACAGGTACCATTCTTTTACCATGTTAGAACTATAAATAATCTTTTCAAAATGAGGTATTACTTAGCACATTCATATGCTCCCTTGCAAAGTTATTTACCAAAATATGAAAAAAATTATAATTTCCATAACCATAAGTCTCAAACAAACTTTGATATCTGCACATGTGTCAAACATACTGGCACAATTCTTTTACCATATTAGAACCAGCAATACTGTCTTCAAAATGAGATATTACTTGGCACATTCAGATGCTCCCTTGCAAAGTTATTTACCAAAATATGAAAAAAATCATAATTTCCATAACCATAAGTCTCAAACAAACTTTGATTTCTGCACATGTGTCAAACATACTGGCACAATTCTTTTACCATATTAGAACCAGCAATACTGTCTTCAAAATGAGATATTACTTGGCACATTCAGATGCTCCCTTGCCACGTTATTTACCAAAATATGAAAAAAATCATAATTTCCATAACCTAAGTCAGAAACAAACTCTGTTATCTGCCTATGAGTACAACATACAGGTACCATTCTTTTACCATGTTAGAACTATAAATAATCTTTTCAAAATGAGGTATTACTTAGCACATTCATATACTCCCTTGCAAAGTTATTTACCAAAATATGAAAAAAAATCATAATTTCCATAACCATAAGTCTCAAACAAACTTTGATATCTGCACATGTGTCAAACATACTGGCACAATTCTTTTACCATATTAGAACCAGCAATACTGTCTTCAAAATGAGATATTACTTGGCACATTCAGATGCTCCCTTGCCACGTTATTTACCAAAATATGAAAAAAATCATAATTTCCATAACCTAAGTCAGAAACAAACTCTGTTATCTGCCTATGAGTACAACATACAGGTACCATTCTTTTACCATGTTAGAACTATAAATAATCTTTTCAAAATGAGGTATTACTTAGCACATTCATATGCTCCCTTGCAAAGTTATTTACCAAAATATGAAAACAATTATAATTTCCATAACCATAAGTCTCAAACAAACTTTGATATCTGCACATGTGTCAAACATACTGGCACAATTCTTTTACCATATTAGAACCAGCAATACTGTCTTCAAAATGAGATATTACTTTGCACATTCAGATGCTCCCTTGCAAAGTTATTTACAAAAATATGAAAAAAAAATCATAATTTCCATAACAGTTATTTGCCAAGCTCAGAGAAATAAATTTTACATAACACATTTCATAATAGTGTTTTACTTACTATACTGGTCCAGCTTGGTCATGGGTGTTTTCCATTCTTCTCACAATCATGCAGGGCTCTCCTCACGCCATTGTGGAGGTTGGTCAAGAAGAATGCAATGCCCTCCTCAGGTAGGTGAATGCCATCCCTTCTGAACCAGTGAACATCTTCCCTTCCAGTCTTACCTTATCTGAAATAAAGCATGGGTGGACACTGACAAGGGTGCACAGCCAGGGCACATGTAAAGAGAAAAAGCAGGGTAAGGACCGCTCCACTAATATGCCAAGGACAGGCATGGGGCTCCAGATGTTGGTTATCTGTAGTGTCCCATAGCTGTGCCGGCTGCCCACTCAGACTGCTGATACCACTATGGTCTCATGACCTCCTTCAGTGGCAGCAGTCTGCCTTACTCTGCCTTTTCTCTTTACATGTGCCCATTCAGCAATGGACCTAAGGGATGAGGGACTGAAGTAACTCACTAATTGCTGTCCTGACCTACCGGAAGGGAAGGAGACTGAGGGGAGAGCTACATCAAGGCAACATGTCAAAAGACCAAGACTGAACCAGGCTGTGTCTTTTGCATGTTCGCAGTACATCACAGTGGCACACCCAAGCCCATGCTTATCGAGGACAGCAGCACTATGGGACTGTGCTGTAGAGTCTCCAGGTTCCCAAGTGCGATCCCGGTGGATCACAAGATCCACGCTGGCTGGGTATGCCCCTGTGATGCACCGAGCAACACAATATTCGGCGATGGGACAACGTAAGGTTTTGGCTGCTCCTTTCCAGTGACTCCCAGAACAGCAGAAGACAGTCTTACCTTATCTGAAATAAAGCATGGGTGGACACTGACAAGGGTGCACAGCCAGGGCACATGTAAAGAGAAAAAGCAGGGTAAGGACCGCCACTCCACTAATATGCCAAGGACAGGCATGGGGCTCCAGATGTTGGTTATCTGTAGTGTCCCATAGCTGTGCCGGCTGCCCACTCAGACTGCTGATACCACTATGGTCTCATGACCTCCTTCAGTGTCAGCAGTCTGCCTTACCTCTGCCTTTTCTCTTTACATGTGCCCATTCAGCAATGGACCTAAGGGATGAGGGACTGAAGTAACTCACTAATTGTTGTCCTGACCTACCGGAAGGGAAGGAGACTGAGGGGAGAGCTACATCAAGGCAACATGTCAAAAGACCAAGACTGAACCAGGCTGTGTCTTTTTGCATGTTTTTGCAGTACGTCACAGTGGCACACCCAAGCCCATGCTTACCGAGGACAGCAGCACTATGGGACTGTGCTGTAGAGTCTCCAGGTTCCTGCGATCCCGGTGGATCACAAGATCCACGCTGGCTGGTATGCCCCTGTGATGCACCCAGCAACACAATATTCGGCGATGGGACAACGTAAGGTTTTGGCTGCTCCTTTCCAGTGACTCCCAGAACAGCAGAAGACAGTCTTACCTTATCTGAAATAAAGCATGGGTGGACACTGACAAGGGTGCACAGCCAGGGCACATGTAAAGAGAAAAAGCAGGGTAAGGACCGCGCTCCACTAATATGCCAAGGACAGGCATGGGGCTCCAGATGTTGGTTATCTGTAGTGTCCCATAGCTGTGCCGGCTGCCCACTCAGACTGCTGATACCACTATGGTCTCATGACCTCCTTCAGTGGCAGCAGTCTGCCTTACCTCTGCCTTTTCTCTTTACATGTGCCCATTCAGCAATGGACCTAAGGGATGAGGGACTGAAGTAACTCACTAATTGCTGTCCTGACCTACCGGAAGGGAAGGAGACTGAGGGGAGAGCTACATCAAGGCAACATGTCAAAAGACCAAGACTGAACCAGGCTGTGTCTTTTTGCATGTTTTTGCAGTACGTCACAGTGGCACACCCAAGCCCATGCTTACCGAGGACAGCAGCACTATGGGACTGTGCTGTAGAGTCTCCAGGTTCCCAAGTGCGATCCCGGTGGATCACAAGATCCACGCTGGCTGGGTATGCCCCCTGTGATGCACCCAGCAACACAATATTCGATGGGACAACGTAAGGTTTTGGCTGCTCCCTTTCCAGTGACTCCCAGAACAGCAGAAGACAGTCTTACCTTATCTGAAATAAAGCATGGGTGGACACTGACAAGGGTGCACAGCCAGGGCACATGTAAAGAGAAAAAGCAGGGTAAGGACCGCTCCACTAATATGCCAAGGACAGGCATGGGGCTCCAGATGTTGGTTATCTGTAGTGTCCCATAGCTGTGCCGGCTGCCCACTCAGACTGCTGATACCACTATGGTCTCATGACCTCCTTCAGTGGCAGCAGTCTGCCTTACCTCTGCCTTTTCTCTTTACATGTGCCCATTCAGCAATGGACCTAAGGGATGAGGGACTGAAGTAACTCACTAATTGCTGTCCTGACCTACCGGAAGGGAAGGAGACTGAGGAGAGCTACATCAAGGCAACATGTCAAAAGACCAAGACTGAACCAGGCTGTGTCTTTTTGCATGTTTTGCAGTACATCACAGTGGCACACCCAAGCCCATGCTTATCGAGGACAGCAGCACTATGGGACTGTGCTGTAGAGTCTCCAGGTTCCCAAGTGCGATCCCGGGATCACAAGATCCACGCTGGCTGGTATGCCCCTGTGATGCACCCAGCAACACAATATTCGGCGATGGGACAACGTAGGTTTTTGGCTGCTCCCTTTCCAGTGACTCCCAGAACAGCAGAAGACAGTCTTACCTTATCTGAAATAAAGCATGGGTGGACACTGACAAGGGTGCACAGCCAGGGCACATGTAAAGAGAAAAGCAGGGTAAGGACCGCCGCTCCACTAATATGCCAAGGACAGGCATGGGGCTCCAGGTGTTGGTTATCTGTAGTGTCCCATAGCTGTGCCGGCTGCCCACTCAGACTGCTGATACCACTATGGTCTCATGACCTCCTTCAGTGGCAGCAGTCTGCCTTACCTCTGCCTTTTCTCTTTACATGTGCCCATTCAGCAATGGACCTAAGGGATGAGGGACTGAAGTAACTCACTAATTGCTGTCCTGACCTACGGAAGGGAAGGAGACTGAGGGGAGAGCTACATCAAGGCAACATGTCAAAAGACCAAGACTGAACCAGGCTGTGTCTTTTTGCATGTTTTTGCAGTACATCACAGTGGCACACCCAAGCCCATGCTTATCGAGGACAGCAGCACTATGGGACTGTGCTGTAGAGTCTCCAGATTCCCAAATGCCATCCCGGTGGATCACAAGATCCATGCTGGCTGGGTATGCCCCTTGTGATGAACCCACCAACCTAAGAGCAGTTGGCAAAACAAAATTGAAGAGGGACCTTCCTGGCATTAGTGCTGAAGGGCTTGGCTGCTAACTGACATGGGGGCACAGAAAGAGCACATGTACACTGAAAAAGCAGGTGAGGCACTCTGCTTTACCTCTGCCTTTTCCATTTACATGTGTTCTTTCTGCAATGAGTAGAAGGGAGGAGCTAATGTAAGCCCTGTTGTCCTGACCTAAATACACTGACTACACCTGAAGGGAGGGAGACTGAGTGGAGAGCTACATCAAGGCAAAATGTCAAAAGACCAAGACTGACCCAGGCTGTGTCTTTTGCATGTTTTTGCAGTACATCACAGTGGCACACCCAAGCCCATGCTTACCGAGGACAGCAGCACTATGGGACCGTGCTGTAGAGTCTCCAGGTTCCCAAGTGCGATCCTGGTGGATCACAAGATCCACGCTGGCTGGGTATGCCCCCTGTGATGCACCCAGCAGCACAATATTCGGCGATGGGACAGCATAAAGATTTCGGCTGCTCCTTTCTAGTGACTCCCAGAACAGCAGAAGACAGTCTTACCTTATCTGAAATAAAGCATGGGTGGACACTGACAAGGGTGCACAGCCAGGGCACATGTACAGAGAAAAAGCAGGGTAAGGACCGCTCCACTAATATGCCAAGGACAGGCATGGGGCTCCAGATGTTGGTTATCTGTAGTGTCCCATAGCTGTGCCGGCTGCCCACTCAGACTGCTGATACCACTATGGTCTCATGACCTCCTTCAGTGTCAGCAGTCTGCCTTACCTCTGCCTTTTCTCTTTACATGTGCCCATCCAGCAATGGACCCAACAGCCTGGTCACAACTTTGATGTATAGTGTGCTCTGCACATCTTACTGCTGTCAGCAGTCTGCTAGACTCTTATGGCCATGGTACTCACCAAAGCATTCCATGCATAGGTTAATCTTGCAGGTCGGGCATCCCCATGATGGTTCAGCACGTTTTCCCTTGATGGCACAGTTTTTGCATCGTGCCTTCCGCCATTTCACTGGAAAGTGTGAGCCTTCTTCAAATCGTGTCATGGGCTCTGGGATGGTAATCTCTATGCATCTTTTCCTCTTCTTGTAGGTGGTCAGGAGGTGCATGCCTAGGTGTCTTCTAAACTGTAACTGGCTTGCCGCAATAAAATGGCCAGAACGTGAAAGCTGCCGGTGGCTAGCACTCTCACGAAATAAAATGTAAGCATTCACTATGGCCACATCCCATAGGAACCAGAACAAGTACAGCCACCATTTCCTTGCCTTTCGAGCAGTTGGATACTGCGTCCTGAGCTGATCAGCTCGGTCCACCCCATTCATATATGTGTTGTACATGTTTACAACTGGTGGACATGGCACTGCAGCTTTTGTTCCATCGTGCTGTCTCCTGCGTATGCTGGAGACTGCCAAGGTTGGGTTACTATTAGTGGACAGCAGAAATACTGGGTTGCTATCCTTCCATTCAGTTGCAAGCAATGGTCCACTCTGCAGCTGCTTGTAGAACCCTCGGCGCTTTACGAATGGCTTGTCGGTTGAATGTTACAGGCCATCCAGACCTATTGGTGCGCATGGTTCCACAGCAGTACAGTCCGTCCTGCAGCAGTTGCTGTGCCAGAGGGACAGAGGAGAAGTAGTTGTCAAAGTAAATGTGATGCTTCTTTCCAATCAGCCCCGTGTTAGGTCGACCACAACTCTGTGTGCCAGTCCAACGTCTGTGGTCTGCTCTGCCTTTCCAGTGTATACCTGGAATTCATGCACATAACCATTATGTGAGTCAGCTAGCACCCATACCTTAATGCCATACCTCTCCGGCTTGCCAGGCATAAACTGTCTAAATGTCAGACGTCCACGGAAGCCGACCATGGCTTCATCTACTGCCACATCACGATGCACATTATACTGTGTCCTACATGCATGAAGTACGGCATCCAGTATTGGCCGTACATGATGGAGCTTGTCATGACCCACAGAGCCCTGTGGTCGTCTGAGGTTTTTGTCATTGCAGTGAAAAATACTGCTGAATTTTTTCAAACCTCTCCCGGGTCATGTACTCGGCTATTGGGAAATGACCATACAGATGGTGCGTTTCCCAGTACTGCCTGTATTTTGGAACATGTACAATAGACATGTATATTCTGACACCTAGAAATGTGCGTATGTCTCCAGGACAAACTGGACTCCACCGCTTATCAACCTTGCCTGCTGCAGCCTGCCTCTGTGCAGCATAGCGGTTAGTTTCATCAGCAATAAGTGAATACAGTTCCTCTGGGAACATCAAATTGAGGAAGTCCACCTCTGTGCTGTCCGAGTCCAGGTTGGTGACTGGGCCGACTGGACACACAAAATCATCGATGTGAACTGGTGATAGGCGTTTCTCCCATGATAAGTTTCGTGGTGGGCATGATCGCCGTGCCTTTTTCATTTGCCTCCCAGAGTTTTGAATGCAAGGTACCCTGTGATCAGTGACATTACCCACTGGTTTGTACTGACTACTGAGTGGAGTACTCGCACAAATTCCATATTGCGGCACACTCAGATCCTTGCTTGACAAGCAGCTACTTCGGCTCAGATCCAGTGGACTTTCTCCATCTGAATAAACCTGCTGTAGACTACGCCTGAACTCATGTATAATAGGAGGCATATCCGCTTCCTCTTCAGCACTAGGCCTGGCTTGAGACTGCAAAGGTCTGTCACTCGGGCCACGTCCGTGGCGTAACTCAGATAGAGGCAATTCATCCTCTGTGTCAAAATCTGATTCAAGTTGCTGACCACTATTGTGTGTGCCATCATACCTTAGCTGGGCTAGTGGCATGTCATCCTCACTGTCGTGGTCAGTTACATCAAGAGTAGTGAGCTCGGGGTTAGAGGGTAGGGGTCTGTCAGGAATCGCTGGGACAGGGGCATCTTTATCAGCAGTAATAGCCTTCTCGCGCAGACGTGCTAGTGGAATATGATCATCGGCATCATAATCATCATCCTCACTCTGGTTTGGCTTACGCTGTGCATCAAGATCCAATTCCATTTCGGACCCACTGGTATTACTGTCAGAATCAGTATCCTACCACATAAGCCGGTTAACTTCTTAACAGATGGCATCTTCACTGAGGGGTGTGATGTCGGGTGAATGCAAATTTGAAAAACACAATTGTATAGAATATTATGTTACTCACCTGCACAGAGGCAGCTGAAACGCAACACATGCAGTATGTAGTGATAGTATGACACATTCAACTGTTTCAATATATTTGGTCAGTTACAATAATTCACAAAGATATGAACTACATTAATAAAATGGATACTTATATCTGTATGTTATAAGTGAAAATACAGATATATGTCTGTGTGTATATAGATTATATATTACATATACATATATACACACACACTATATATATATATATATATATATATATATATATATATATATATATATATACATACACACATATATACACACATATATATATATATATATATACACATATATACACACACACACATATTCACACACACACACACACACACATATTCACACACACACACACACATACAGATAGATATTATATATAAAATAAGGGCCTGAAGAAGCATAGTGTTACTATGCGAAAGCGCTTGTGTGTTCCAGTTCTTCATTAAAGAAGTTTTCTACATTGTGGATTCCTCTGTGTGGTGTATCCAGTGGTTTTGGTGTGTTCCCATATAAAATAAGGGGTTTCAGAGGCTAGGTAGTTGAAGAATGGAGGGGGTGGCTTGCAGTGACTAGAAGCAGAGAAAAAAAACACAATATGCCTTGTGCATTCATCAATGTGATAACGAGTTGCACTTACATAAATAACAGTGACAGCTCCTGATAGTGTTACCTGAAAAGTGATAATGACTCCGTGCTATATTGTAAATGACTTATTGCTAAGGTGATAATGACCTGCCTTTCATTACTGGAAAGGTATGCATGCTCAGACACAGGTGATAATTGCTGCACATAACCTGTTGAGTAGGTACTCATTATATCACCTTGTGCAACTGTTATGTAATACAGTAATCCAGTAAAATAGTATAACACTTAGCCCTTCCTCCCACAAGTTGCACACATTACTGACAAAGGCCAGAAAAATTCCCAAAATATAACTTAGCTCCATGCAGGTAGTAGTCAGCAAGTAATAACATGGCTAACTTCTAGGCAAAACTAAATCATTCAGAATATCTGGAGCACTTGTTTATTTCTTGTGATGGTAGGAATGGACAGTCTGTGTCAAAACGGATCATTTTCAAATGAGTGTCCAAGACTTATTACCTTTTGTTATAATCACAAAAAAACTATTCAAGTCAGGGTGAAGGCCCTCTCTCCAAAATGCATACAGGAAATCTCTGCATAGCTAGAAGTCATCTGAATAATTTCACAGATATCTGTAACTACTGAAGAGGTTGCTGCTAGCAAAGAACTTTATATTTCAATGTATATCTACCAATTCAGAGGTTCTAGCTGCTTTATGGAAGCTTTCTAGTTCAAATGTGTTTTATAGTTTTACATAATTACACAGTTACATCTAATTTCTATACCAGAATGCAAAATCAAAGCTAAAATTGAAACAGCTGGCAGCAACTATTCAGACACTCCATTTCTATTACTGAACCAAAGGTTACCAAGTCATTCAGTGCTTTGAAGGTAAAGAACAGGATTTCCAACTACAAAATCAGCTACCAGTCAATTGCTCTAAATTACCAGAAAGTGAATGGGTGTCATACATATATATCGAAATACACAAATTTGCATAGACATTTTTTCCCCTCTTGTGGGAGTGGTAACAAGTTGTTCCATAGCATTTGAGTTTATAAATTCTAGGAACCTTTGGGCTAGGGTGTTGGAGCTAGAGTAATGCTCCCAGTCTATGTTTGGGTAGTTGAAGTCGCCCAATGAAATTGTGTTTGGAGAGACTTTCACATTTTCCAGTGTTCTCAGGAAGGCTGACTGGGGTTCCTGGGTTTGGGAGGGTGGTCTGTAGCAGGCTATAAGCTGGAAGTCCGTTTTACCCACTGTTAGTTGCACATGGTTTAAAAGCCTGCATTTGCTCTTGTTTCCCACCTGTTCGGTAACTAGTCTAGTCCAGATACAAATTTCTTGTATCCAAAAATGCAATGACGTGATCAAATTGTGTGTATAGTAGCACACACTGCAGTCAGTCTATAAGATGAACATATGGGACAGCATCCTTATGCCCAATGCAACTGCTTGGCTTCATCCCTGATCCTTGAGATAAATGGTTTTGAGGTACAACAAGAAATCTGGAGAAAGCCATAAATAAAAAGGAGCAAAGGTCCCAAAATATGGACAATATTGAATTAGTACTCTTACAAACTAAGTTGTTAGAATAACAGGTGTTGCATTAGTATGGATTATCTGAAGCTTAATCAGTCTGCCACTCAAATGTCTGTCATTATTTTCTAACTTGAATCTTTAATAATTTGCCACTAAGTTGCCACCAAAAATGCCTATGTATGAAGAACAGACTAAAAATATGAGGTAAAAATCTGAACATCATTTGAAAATCTAAACAGTTGAGAGGTATGTAGGACGGTGCTAACTGGCAAAAAAATAGCACCCCTGGGGAATCAGATTTACAAGCTGTTAGCTCACTATTCCACACGTGCAATCCAAAAGTGTGAGAGAATAGCAAGTCAAAATATTTTAATCATTCACAAACCAATGCTACAAAAACGGCATACAATCTAAAGTTGTACAAAGCACCAAATAAGTATGACTCTTAATAGCACTCATGCAAACTTAGAAAGCAGACATAATGAAATGTTATGCATTAGCTTGAGTTTTCTGTGTGGTATGAAATCTGAAACTCAAGTGTCTCTCTACGTTTCTGCATTCAATCCAAAAGTGATTTGACTGAAAACTATACAGTTATGACAACAGTATAAGGCAGAAATTATATTATATATAAGGCAGAAATCTGAGATCTGACATGCCATCCAGGGAGGAAAAGCAACCCCAAACTCCCATTTAAACAGCAGGTATGGAAAACGTACATCCTGTGCAAAGAGCCATTATAGCAAGCATCACAGCGCCTATGACAAAGACCAGAATACTAATCATGCAAAATATACGGTTATGACAAAAGTATAAGGCAGAAATCTGTTCCTTCAGCAAAAATCTGTAAAGCTGATATCACTATTCACTATGAGGGAACGCTGCAGGACCCATGTAACACACAAATACTTTAATGTAAACCTGCCATCCCAGGGAGGAAAAGCAACCCCAAATTCCCATTTAAACTGCAGTAACGTAAAACGAACATTCTGTGCAAAGAGCCATTATAGCAAACATCACAGAACTTCTGACAATGACTGGCATACTAGCCATTTACAAATTTAATCACATTACCAAATACAGCCAGCCAGAAGTAAAACTGAAATCCACTTTATTACACCACTATCAGGTATGGTGACAAAAGCGCTTAACTATTGTGGTGTCATAAAGTGGTTTTCAAGTTTTAGTTCCTGGCTGGCTGTACTGTTAACTCTTACATAGAAAATCATCAGCATGCAGGCCCAGAAGGCATCAAAATAGGCATAAGGTTAACACATATACTACATGACAAAAACATTTTTAATTCTGCAAAGCAACTGATTGGCACCCTGTACCTGAACATTCTGTGCAAAGAGCCATTATAGCAAACATCACAGAACTTCTGACAATGACTGGCATACTAGCCATTTACAAATTTAATCACATTACCAAAATACAGCCAGCCAGAAAATAAAACTGAAATCCACTTTATTACACCACTATCAGGTATGGTGACAAAAGCGCTAACTACTGTGGTGTCATAAAGTGGTTTTCAAGTTTTAGTTCCTGGCTGTACTTTGTTAACTCTTACATAGAAAATCATCAGCATGCAGGCCCAGAAGGCATCAAAATAGCCATAAGGTTAACACATATACTACATGACAAAAACATTTTTAATTCTGCAAAGCAACTGATTGGCATTAGGTTTTAGCTATTAATCGCATTGCAGAACATTAAAACCATGGCAGGCTACACAGCAGCAAACTGTTTACAAGTCCAGCGATGCAAGAAAAAGAACGGCAATCCTTTCACTGAAATGTATTTAGAAAAGAAATGGAAAGCACTTTCAGGCAGTTTTACAATACCTGAAAAAGAAGAATTATAGAAAACTTGCCACTGCTACACTTAATCCACTGTGCGAGATGACAAGAGTCCATCAACATGCTTCCCGGAACTCGAGAAACACTATTAGCTCCCACTGTTGCACGCTCTCCGTCAACAACTGAAAGAAGTGTTTTGTTCAACAAAATCAAAGTAGTACACAGGCAAAACGCTGTACTGCCACACACTAGCTATAACAGCAAAAGGAAACCAACTTCGGTAGACTTAAAATTCACGTAGAAAAAGTTAATAAAACTAAGGTGGCACACTAGCCTCTGGTGGAAGCCCGGGGAGAAAAGCTCTCTACACATAAACTTAAAGAACAGTACATTGTGCAATTAATGTTCACGTACTAGTCAAGTGCTAAGGCATTGAATGCACATAACAATAATGCAGAAGACATTGTACTTACATAATACCAAGGTCTTCCTCAGGCCAATATATTTAAAATCATTCATAGGTTCATAGGCTAGTACTAGGCTACCTGCTCTTGCGAGCCATTTTAAGTCTAGCCAGTTATGCCCTGTGAGATTCAAACCCTGTACCTTGTGTTTGTAAGGCAAACACCTTAACCATTAGGCCACCCTCCCAACTATGCTGTGACTTTCACTATGAAACCACTTGCATTAATGTATGGTTTATGGTAAATGACTCACCCAGCAACAAAGCAGAGCACGTCAGAATAATGTGTGACTCTTAAAGATGCTTCAAAGGCTTGTCTGCTGTGGCTAAGTAGAGAAAATGGAGTTACCGATCTTGCAAACACATAGGGATGAGAGAAACAATTTAAAAAAATCATTCCACAATACCCTCTATTACTATCTCTCAGCACCTCCCTTCTGTAATGGAAACGGGAGGGGATGTTTGCTGCCATGGTTGAGTTATACGAGCAGCGATAGTTCTGCCTGTCAGTCTATCCATTCATTCACAACCCCTTTTTCCCATTTTACACATGGGGTTGGAGTGTCACTTCAATGGTGCCAATCATCTCGAGCCAAGGTTTACACCACTGGGTGGTTAGCACTACCACTGATGACTTTTAATACTATATGGTCATTAATCGGTTGTTTTTTACATTCATTCTGCTTACAAGAATCCCTGCTTTCTTAACCTGGAAGCTGACTGAGCACAACCATTTTTTCAAACATTACTTGAGAAGAGTAGACACTCAACAGCATTATACCTCTCAACCTCTTATTGCAATAAATCTCAACAAAGTCAAAAACATTGAGCAACACCAGCCCAAAAGTAGGGACAGATTTTAAGGATTGCTCTTACAAACTTTTAAAGTTGCTAGAATAACAGCTTTTGTGTTAACATGTATTTCCAGAAGGACATGCATGAGGTTTGAAACTGTCTTTATTCAAGTACTTCAATCCTAAGTGATTTGCCAGAAGCCCACAAGTTGTATGTGGAATAGATCAAAACGTCAGGACATTCAGCAAAAATCTGGACACTTGATAGGCATGGACAGCATTTACGCATTGATGAAATTAAAAGAACTTAAATCTATAAATAATATGTACTCAGCTTTCTAACTATACTGTATAGAAAGTAAGGTTTAGATATGAGGAAAACAGGAGCAAATTCAGAAACAGTTATCCTTGAGCGTATTCTATAACATTCATGTCTTTCTGCATAATAGCCTATAATGTTGGAATATATAGAATTAATTGTACAGACATAATATGGTTAAGAGCACCATATTCTGGTTTCCAAAAGACAGTACGATGCTGGATACTTCAAATAAAGCAGGAAGAGAAGATTAGATAGAAAGTACAAGTATGCCAGGCCAAAATGTGATATTCTCTAAACAGCTATTTTATTTGTCAACTGGATGAAATCACAAGTCATAGCTCAGCATGGTATTTAGGCAATGTGCATGATGGTTTTAACTGTGGTTTTATGTGCCATCAACATGCTCTGAGGCATATTTGGTCAGTCATCTCAAAGTTCACAGCATCATAGAAAAGCATCTTCTGGAGCAATGCATGTAATAACAGGAATTTGTGTACTTTGACAGATTTACTTGTGTATAACTATTACTTGTGGGGATAGGCTGACTCCTTTTTTTATGTTAAAAAGTAGCATGGTGTAATGTTAAACTTCTGCACCACTCTATGTTGTTTCTTGTATGGGGATATGAATGCCCACAGAAAACAGGACTTGCTCATTCTCAGTGAAAATTCCCTGCTGCCAAGTACAGACACTGTAATTAATGGATAATAATCATCATCATTATCATTAGATCATTTCTATATGATATATCTTACCAAGGACTGGACCATGCAGCTAGCTTGTAAAGCCTCAAGGCATATTCTATATGTCCTAGCCTCTGTCTCACACAAGGGAAGTAGGAAGGACTGGTCACTAGGGTTCCAAACCTTCAACACTTTCTTGATGCTGAAAAGCATAATCTTCTGCAGGAATTGTGTAGTCAGCACTCTTGAATCAATGAAATATACAGTAGTCTTTCTATCTTTCAATGAATGATTTTTTACTAAAGTTATCAGCCCTTCAGTTTAAAAATAGAAAATGTTTATATAATATAATAGTATAAGACTTCTCCATACACAACAAGATAAAATATCATGCCTCATTACCAAAATTATGTATATCATTCCCAGTGACAGTATTAGTGTAATCGGATGTCTATATGCTTCAACTACGAAAGCTGATATGTCAGCGAGTATAAATTAAACAAAAAAATCTCACAAGACAATCAAAAAATATATACTAGGAAACATATCCAACAGGCATATGCAATATGCATGTCTCATAGAGTCCCCTACTGAATCAACTCAGATATATACCTAGAATTCAAACTGCAAACGATCATTGCCCAAATACACGGCTCAGTAAAAATGTTTGTATAAGTAAGTTTAATCAGCTCTTAGTCATCAAATGGCTGCAATAGGAACAATACGACCATTACATTATATAACCATGGTGCGATGACAAACTATAGTACAAACATACCATACTCCACAAACATAGAATAGTACCAAACGCCCATTGGCAGTCAAACATGTAAAAGGACAAATATAGAAAGGTCCGTTGCAGAAATACTTTTTAGTAGAGTGCCAAACCTGATACTCGATCCTGAACACCCCATCGCAATCCACTCTATCCAACGACAAGTTCCTACATAAACACGACCAAGCAACCAAAAACAACAGAGGATCTTATACTGTATTGAATCAAACTAGCATGAAATGCGATGCTAAACTACAGGCAATGTCGTAAGTAAACACATAAAATGGCAGACATATTGTTGCCTGTAAGTCACATGGTAACTATAAGGAGAAAACAAAAAAATATAAAAACTGTATAACCGAAAACAACAACACTAACTTTGTATCTAAATAATGCAACACTATACTAGATTATACATCTCATTATGGAGTCCAAATTAAAATAAACTGGAACTACAAAATACACTCACAAGAACAACCTGCTAGATGTATTTCAGTCATAATTTTATAAAGCAGAATAGGGTGCACATTCCACGGAGCCAGAAGAAGCTAATTATTTAAATCAAATTGCAGCCGTTTGCGTTTTATTACAGTTAAATAACATGCGTGCATGCCCCCAAAGACCGTATCGGTAGTAGCATGGATTAGCATTGATATGCAGCCGATGTCGAGCTACTGCTACACTTTGCCCGGAGTAAAGAAAAAAAAAGTTGCCTCACTTTACCTGTGACCGCACTAAAGCTTGTGGATGAAAGGAAAGGACGCGTCTAGTTCTGTCGGGCAGGGTCAAACCTCTGTGTGATGACCTGGGCAGCACAAGTCTCGAGGGCGTGTTATCCAGCTTCAAATTCCTTCAAACTTTACCTTAACAGCGAACCAGGAAAGCTGAACCGGCACCAACTAAATACAGCAAAAAGTAGAAGCAGCAAAATAAAGTTGGCAGTTGTAAAAAAAAATATCTGAACCGGCAAATTTCTTCTAGCTCCTTGAGGGATCCAGTAGCAGAAGAAAAGGACAGACCTGCTGCTGGACCCTCTATTTATTTGGGGGAAAACAAAAGAAATTCACGCTGGGGGTGGAGATGTGATGCAAGTGGTGGCTTGGAATGCAAGATTCCGATTGGCTGCCACCACTTGCTTTACCGAATACTTTGTAAATAGATTTTCTAATGAAACTTAAATGTAAGCCTAATGTAAAAACACACTGAATCGTAGCTGCATAAGATAAATTACAAGTTCAGTTACGATTTCAGTGTGTTTAACATTAAGCTGATCTACAAATGTACAATAAAGTTACCCACGCTTGTGGAAGGCACTCGGGCATAACAGCTTGCAATTAGTATCTTCTCATGGCGCGCTCGGTGCTAGGCACAGACGCACCATGAGAAGGTACTCGGGGTTAATGAGTTAAAAGATCCCAGAGAGTTTTCCAGGATGCACGGGGTGATAACTTCCCCAGGGGCAGAGGGGGAGGCAATAACTGTAGACGCCGCCCCAGAGGCAGAGGGGGCCTGCAGAACCAGGGTGACCATGATTCCTTTCGCGGACGCCCTTATCAGCGCTCCTGAAAGGAGGCCCGACTGCTGTACTCTGAAGGCAGTTGGGGGACATTTGTCCATGTACCTAGAAGCCTGGCAAACTATCACAAGAGACAAATGGGTACTAAAAATAATATCCAGAGGATACTCCATTCTATTTTCCAATCCTGTTCCACAGACCAGAACAATCCCAGATGTTCCACCCAATGTAAGGGTGCAAGCAACTGTAGAGATTCAAAAGTTGCTGCACAGGAGTCATCCAAGAAGTCCCCGCAGACCAAATAGGATTTGGAACTTACTCAAGATTCTTTTTGGTGCCAAAAAGAACATGGGACTGGAGACCTATAGTGGACTTAAGCAAATTAAATTAATCTGTCAAGAAGTCAAAGTAACGAATGGTGACACTGCAGTCTATATTTCCCTTTTTAGGGAAAGATGATAGGATATGCTCGATAGACCTTCAAGATGCTTGCTACCACATAAAAATAGACAGGACATCAAGAAGGTACTTGCGCTTCTGGCTGGGAGCTAGTCATTACCAGTTCCAAGCTCTGCCCTTTGTTCTTACTACAGCCCCCAGAGTGTTCAACAAATGCATGGCAGCAGTCACGGCTCACCTGAGGCGTCTAGGATCCCGAGTGTTTCCCTATCTAAACGACTGGCTCCTATCTGCCACCACCAAGCATCTACTCCAACAAGTCAGGGATCCAACTTTGGACATTTGCAATCAGCTGGGTATTACAGTCAACTTTCAAAAATCTGCCTTGTTGCCCTGTCAACATATTACATTCATAGGCACAGATCTAGACACTGCCTCCATGGTAGCACATCTTCCAGCAGAAAGAGTTGTTGCACTCAAACAGCAGATACTTCACCTCCTTCCCAGGACCAAAGTGAAAGCAAAGATAATCCTAAGATTACTAGGAACAATGGCTTCCACAATTACACTAGTCCCTCTTGCCAGAATGCACATGAGGATCCTTCAATGGATATTATTCACCCAATGGTCACTTCAAGAGCTTCCTATCTATCACCTGATCAGAATAATAGAATCATGCAAGAACAACTTACTTCATGCAAGAACGACTTAAGATGGTGGATACACTCCATTCATGCCCACAACAACCCATAGCTACAGTGACCATGGACACTTCCCAGATAGGGGGGGGGGCATTATCTGGGAAGAACAATCCAAGGTACATGGCAAGAACACGAGGCTCACTTGCATATAAATGTCCTAGAGATGAGAGCAGTGCTTCTTGCATTGCAAGCACTTCACGACTCTCTCCCTCTAGGGACAGTTGCAATACATTCAGACAATATGTCTGTGGTTTGGTACATAAACAAGTAGGGGGGAACCAGATCTTACCCCTTTGTTGAGAAGCCCTAAGAGTTTGTCAATGGGCAGTTTCTTCCCAACACTTTCTAATAGCAATGCACATTCCGGGGAAGTCCAACGTGATAGCAGACAAGCTGAGCAGAGCAATTATAATGTCTCGCGAGTGGTCTCTCAATCAGAATGTAGCACAGATGATTTTCTGAACACAGGGTCTGCCTTGCTGTGATCTGTTTGCCACTCCCATGAATGCCAAGTGCAGCAACTACCTTACCCTAATCCCCCCTCTGGAGGAGACACTGAGAGACGCACTTGCTCATGATTGGTCCTTGGGACTTCTGTATGGTTTTCCCCTGTTTCCTTTCATACCCAGAGTCATTCAGAAAGCACAATACTTGGGAAGCAGGATAATTGTCATTGCTCCTTTCTGGCCTGCCAAGTTTGGTTCCCCTTCCTTTGGCCTCATCTAAAGGAGAAGCCTTGGACTATGGACCCAGTTCCAGATCTGCTGACTCGTATGTCAGGGGAGCTTCATCCTTCTCTCCACACCCTAAAATTGACAGCTTGGCTGCTCCACTTCCCAATTTAGACAGGCTTCACAATTTCACTCCTACAGTTAAACATATCTTAATGTCCTCTCATAAAGCTTCCACTAGAAAACTATTCTAGCAAATGGAAAAGGTTTTCCTTTTGGGCTCAAAACAGAAACATTGATCCCTTTTCTGCACCTATCCATTCTATTTTGGAATTTTTGGTGGAACTCTTCCAGCAAGGTTCAGCTGCAGCAACCATCAGGGTTCAACTCACTGCAATATAAAATTTCCACATTGGTGATTCTATCTCCAACTTAATGTCACCCAGGTTGTGTAGAGCCTTTTTAAAAGGTGCTTCCTTATTAAGACCTCTCTTTAAGGAACCCCTTTCTCCTTGGGATTTAAATTTTGTTCTGTCTCATCTCACTTTACCACCTTTTGAGCCCTCATCATCTTCAGACCTCAAGTTCCTTTCCTGGAAGACCTTGTTTCTGCTATAAGCGTGTCAGAGTTGCAAGCTCTTGCTTTTAAACCGCCATATTTGATTTTTCATAAGGATAGGGTATCATTACAAACTAATCCATCTTTCCTACCCAAAGTCTCTTCTCCAAATAACGTAAGTCAATCTATAGAGCTTCCACTGTTCTTTCCTAATCATAGCAACAAGGCAGAATACAAATTACATCAACTAGATGTGCCTAGACAGCTCAGATTCTATTTGCATAGGACCAAAGATTTTAGAAAATCTGACCAATTATTCGTGTCCTTCTCTGATGCAAAAAAGGGTAGCTCAGTTTCTAAAACTACTCTTTCCAATTGGCTTTCTAACTGTATTACATCTGCATTCATGGAGGCTCTCAATAAAAATCTGCTCAAGCGACAGAGACCTCCAAAGCAGAAACGCATGCAAACTCCACCCCCCAACATGACCCAAATGCCACACAGCGCACAAACTCAGTGTGCCACTCAATCACAGCCCATAAGTTGTAACAACATACCCAACACTCTAGTCATAGGTGACTATAGTTAGGCACACTGATGGTTCCACTCACCAGGCTAAACAAGGAGAAAGTTACTGTCAGCTGCCTGTCGGGTGCCAGGATCTGCCACGTAATGCTCACACTCAGGTCACTCCACAACAAGTACAAATATGACTCTGTTATTGTCCATGTTGGTGTGAATGACCAGAGATGTACCTTCCTGGACTGCATGAAAAGAGACATGGAGGAGCTCTCTGATCTTGTAGCCCAGACAGGTATGACCCTAGCCCTGAGTAGCATCCTGCCATCACCCAGAAGGATACCACAGTACAAGGACAAAATGATTGACTTCAACAATTGGCTAAGCTTCTGGTGTCATTCTAAGGGGATCCAGTATCTGTCTGCCTGGGATGACATGATTGACAGACCACGATGCTTTGCTAGAGATGGCCTGCATCTGTCGCCCTTGGGATTCCAGATACTGGCTAAGGCTTTTGCCAACCCTATAGTGCCTTTTTTAGGCAAGGTTCAAATAACAAATTCAACACTGTAACAGGTACAAGCAAGCAAAATCTGAGGGTAATGCTACTCAGTGTTAGAAGTCTAAACCTCAAAATGCATTCACACGAGGCACTCCTTAAAATGGAGAACATCGACATCTGTGCAGTGACATAGACCTGGTTCAAGGCTCCAGAGAGCACCCCTGTATTACCGGGCTGTAATTCATACCACACCTTTCGGCCACCTAACCTGGACCGAAACACTAAAGGTGGAGGCATGTCCATATTCATTAAGGATAAGGTGGAGGAGTGTCCATATTCATTAAGGATATCCACAACTCCAGGCTAGTTGCTCAGCATAATGCATCTGAGATTATCCAAGTGCAACTAACTCTGGGCAAAACCACAATCCAAATTGTAACTTGCTACAGATCCCCCACTATGCCCCAGGATTCCTACTCCTCATTTTTTGATACATTGGAAAATATTGGGGTACAACCCAACACCCTAATAATGGGTGATTTCAACTACCCCACCATTAACTGGGAAAACATCTCATGTACCAACTCTTTTGCTCAACATTTTCTGGAATTCATAAATTCCAACGCCTTGGACCAACTTATCCACACCCCCACCAGGGGCAGCAATATCCTAGACCTGGTCATTACCAACATGGGTGACCGGTGTTCCACACCAGAGGTCAATTTCTCGTTGGTCAGGTCCGACCACAAGCTAATCAGCCTAGACATCCACATCCCATCCCCACCCCCCATTAGGGAAACCACTGTAAAAAATTTCTCTAAAGCCAACTTCACGCTTCTTAAGACAGAAGTGGCAAACTTCATGACACCCATGCAGACGGACAATAGAGGTACGACTGCTGAATCCTACACAAATGCACTTTATAAGCACTTACACGAGTGCATGGATCGTGCTATCCCTAACAGAAACAAGATGCTATCCTCCAAAAAAAAGAAGCCAATCTTGTGGTCCCCTGCCACAAACAAACTCTACAGTAGAAGAAAGAAACTATTGCAAAAAAGAGTAAAATCTCATGACGGGAAGAGCTCCCTGGTCAGCCTCAGTAAGAAGCTGAGATCCCTCATAAAATCCTCCAAAGCTAGTTATGAAAACAAAATTGCCACTGATTCTAAAGACAACCACAAAGTGTTCTATAGTTATGTCAAGAATCTCAATGGCCACACTCAAATCTTCTCTGAGTTACAGCACAATGGCACTAAATATACAGAACCAACTGATATTGCCAACATCCTGGCAAACAGGTACTAAAGGTCCCATCTTTATACTGGAAGAATGCAAAGTTCCTGTAATCATGACAGCACAGGTAAAAACCACACTCTCCAAAGCCAAGAACACAGCATCCATGGGAACTGACAACATCCCAGGCTGCGTTCTGCATGAACTACAGAATGAACTTGCAAACCACCTAAGCACCATGTTCAATCATAGCCTCAGCTCAGGCTTTGTACCCACTGAATGGCGCACAGTGACGGTTATCCCACCCCAAAAACCATCTCCCCATTAGACTAACGAGCCTGGTCTGCAAGGCCATGGAACGTATCATCGTAGAACTTATAAACAAAGACATTGGTAATCTCCAAACTCTGGAACCCAACCAGTTTGGGTTTGTAAAAGGCAGATCACGTCTCCTAAACCTGATTGACTTCTTTGAAGCAGTCACCAGAGCTGTAGACAAGGGTAAGGTGGTTCACACGGCCTATCTAAATCTCGCCAAGCCTTTAGAATTACATATAAACTCACTAAACTAGGTATAAATCCCTATTTCACAAGATGGGTTGCCAACTGGCTCACTGACAGTACCCACACTGTGAAAGTAGCAGACTCCAAATCTGACTTCAGACCAGTGACAAGTGGAGTACCACAGGGTTCAGTCCTGGGTTCTCTCCTGTTAAACACAGAAGGTCTTTGGCTAACGAAGTTTGCAGATGACTGCAAACTAGAAGCCGTAATTGAAACTCCTTACGATGTGGACATCCTACAAAAGGGCCTCACTGAGACAGATCCTTGGTGTCAAAGCCATGGCCTCAAGCTCAATGCCAAACAGTACATTGTCATCTCCTTTGGTAAAAACTCTGTACCCATGTGCTACCACATAGGTGGTAGTCTACTTAACACCAAAAGTGTGATTAGAGATCTTGGGACACAGGTGGACAGTAGTCTCTCCTTTGATAATCACATCTCCACAGTAGTCAGGAAATCCTTCTATGTGGTACACCTCATCACAAAAGTTTTCTCATCCAGGAAAAAAGAGGTCATTGTTCCCCTCTACTCGTCACTCATTAGACCCTTTATAGAGTACAACGCCCCTTTTGGTATGTACCTCACAAGACATCTACAACAACTGGAAAGGCCGCAGAAATACCTCACAAAGAGGATTACCGGCCTCAAACAGATGCCCTGTGCAGACCGTCTCAAAACTCCAGCTTTACTTCGTCGCATATCCCCTACTCAGAAGCGATCTCTGCTTAACATACAAAGCTATGTCAAACCCAGAACTGTTGGACATGCTCCACTTAAAGAAATCCCAATCCCTCTGAGCTACACGCTCTAGGGACCTTAACCTTGTCACCACAATAAATATAACATGCTGGACGGATAGATTCCTGTCCCAGAGACTTCCCATACTCTGGAACAAACTACCTGTCTATATCAAACAAAGCTCCTCATTAGCACTCTTCAAGAAAAATCTTGATGATTGGATGGGAAATAGGAAATTACCCCGGGGATCACCTCTGTGGCTCTGCTTGACAGGGGCACAGGAAAATAATTTTCTTGGGTGGCGAAAGCCAGGGTACATTTTTGGCTAGGCTTGTATAGGCTCTAGGGCCAATAGCCTAGTACCTACCTATGAACCTATATATATATATATATATATATATATATATATATATATATATATATATATATATATATACCACAAATCACAGAGATTTACCCTTCAAAGTGAAGGCTCATTCCATTAGAGCAATGGCTACGTCATCTGCCTTTCAAGCCAGAATTCCCATGGATAATATTTGTGCAGCAGCTACTTGGACCACTCGACATGCTTTTATCATGCATTACAAAGTGGATTTGGCCTCCAGGGACAGGGCCTTCTTTGGTTCCATGGTTCTTAAAGGTGTACTCTCGTGAGCCACCCAGGGAAAAGGTGCTAGGGACGCTGTCCCATCATTGTAAGAATGAAGGTGAGATAGGACAACATAACATAAAGAAGTTATGTACTCACCATAATGTTCCATGTTTGTTGTCCATCTCGCCGTTCATTCTTATGAACCCTCCCTCCTTCCCCCTGCCAAAGACTCCTTGTGGACCTGGTGGATGTGTTCACTACCTTCAGGAGTTCTTTGTTTCAGTTTGTTTTTCCTTCTATTGGGTATAGTATATATTTGTGTAATATATATATATATATATATATATATATATATATATATATATATATATATGTTTATATATATATATATGTTTATATTTGTATATATGTATATACTTTACATTTCATTCAGTAGTAGCAGCAGACAAGATCTGGGGAATTACACCACTGCATTGTGGGATACATACTTGCACGAGCCAGGTTTGAGACTTTCAGCTATGTATTTGGCCAAGTCGGAGCCGAGAATCTGCTCCGAACCCATCATTGTAAGAATAAATGGCGAGATGGACAACAAACATGGAACATTATGGTGAGTACATAACTTCTTTTTTAACTGTCTTAACACCAAATGCTCCCCTAATGCCATGTCAAGTAATAGATATCATTTTGCAGCTTATCCCATTTCTATTCAGAATACGGCACACACTATAATAATGTGTAGAGATGATAGAATTGATTAGACTCTATGCGTTATACTTTGAGCTAACTGCTATTATTTTCTTGCACTTGGTTTGGAGTGTAGCTGAAAATGGTCCTCAGACCAACCCTGCTACTACTAGGTAACTGGCCACTAAATATATAAACCCAAAAATGTCAGTCTTTAAGTTAAAAGGAATTAGTCCCTTTACACATTAACTATAAAATTGTACTGCTGACATCAGACAGATTCAGTTAAGTAATGAGGCGTCTAACTTACTAGGACTTGTATAAGAGGCAAACATAGTTTTAAAAATAGAGGAAGTGGAGTGGGTTTGGGTCAAATGCATACTCTGAAGTGTTTCCTACAAACTGAGGTACATGAGCTCAAACTTTAGTTCAGCAGCAAACTTTTAGAAATTAGGTAACAATGTTTGTTTTGTTTTTCTTTAACTGTTGCAGCTGCATTACATACAGGCAAAGAAAAAAAAAATGGAAATGTATTTACATCAAACTTTTCTGCTTGTGGTACAGTTATTTGTAGTTTAAATAGCATATGTATACACCACAGTTTCTAAGAGTTTAAAATAAGAAAATTAATTTATTAGTTTGTTGCAGATATTATATACTTTAATTTCCCTGAAGTTTAAGGTAAAAATAAACATACACAATGTTAAATTCAAACATTTTGTTGCATTAAATCAGTTTTGACCTGCTGCACAGATTAAAACTTTTCAGTTGTTTATTTCATTTAATGCATTAATAGAGAATAGTGTTACATTTTATAAATGTATTAATTTGCAGGCTACTATTTTAATTCATCATTAGAGTTGTTGTTTTCGTTCAACTAGAATATTTGGTTACGAATTAATTAATATGCACAATACCATTTTTACATTTTTTAACTTAGACTTCCTTTTAATTCCCAGATCAGTTTCTTTTGTAAGGAGACTTTTTGTAAGTATAATTCCTTATAGAGATCCCATTTGTCACTTCACTACCCCATGTCCCAAGTGTGTGTCTCCATCCAGCTGCTTTCACTCTACAAAAAGTGAAACAAGCACATATTCCTTCTGCAGCAGCAGCAATAGTTAGACTTATCATATCGCACTACCAAAAGAACTTGAACAGCTGAATTTCACCTGCAGTTGGCAAGAACTACACAAGCAACAAATAAAGTTAAATATATTGAAACAAGCACATATTCCTTCTGCAGCAGCAGCAGCAGTAGTCAAACTTATCATATTGTACTACCTAAAGAACTTGCACAGCTGAATTTCTTCTGCAGTTGGCAAGAAGTACACAAGCAACAAATAAAGTTAAATCCATGTAAGGCAATATGCAAATAACTTAATTTGTTAAGTCTAGTTTGCATTGTTTTGTAGCATTGAGTCTGTTGGAAGGATATCCCCACCCCCACTCATTCACCAACACTCACAGGCCTTTTATTGCTGAAGGTGAAGCTACATTAACACTGTGAAGACTGGTAGAGATGGGTAAAGGTTGCCAGCCTAGTCAAATAGAATTTTATACATAATTCTATAATTTGTAAATATGAATGTGAATCACAGGCTTGTTGTCTTAAATGAAAAAAAATGCTGTTACATAAATGTGGCAACAGTGCTCTATACTGACCCATTAAAAGCATGGTGTGACCCTTTGATCTAAAGTCAGCTCTGGCAGGGGTAGATGAAGGCTTCCTGCCTATTGTTTTAAGGCTAAAGCTAATGTCCAGAATTTACATGTGGAATGTCCTTTATTGCTCTAAGTGTAAAATAATGTAAATGCAGTTTCTATGAGTCTGGGAACACCAGGAAAGTGTGAAATGATGTAATGTTTTATCAGAACTGCAGTTTCACTTTAAACAGAGAGAACCATAAGGCATTAAACATTTTTGTCTGAACATCCAACTCAGCACTCTGCCTGTTGTCTTATGCAAGTTATTTTAGAAGTGGGTTTTCTTGTAGATAGCTAGAAGCTATAAAGGTTAGACTAAGTGTTTTTCTGTGATGTCAGAACTGTACTGATTTATTTTAAGTATTTCTGTGTGATCTCTGAACTCTTGACTAGCACTGTCTGTGTAGTAGGAAGTATTGTCTTGTGGTTTTAATTATTTATTATTAAATATTTTAAAACCTTTTAACTCTGGCTGGTTTGTGTAGAGATAACTTAAGCTCTACAGTACATTGCGTATTTATAGTGATTACTGTACAAAAAAACTCTAATAAGCCTTGACTGGTTAGTCACACTTACCAATTGGATAATAATTTTGCACAGTAATAATTGGACACCCTTTTAAGGGCCTTTGAGTAGCTGATAAATATTAATGGGTGGTGGTAGCTGGTACTACTGTATAGTCTAGGAGAAAGGGGCACAGCTGGAGAACCTGTGCCAGCCTTCCCCAGGAGTGTCTGTGTGGTTGAATAAACTGTTATGTCAAAGTGCAAGTGTGTATGTGTCAGCTACTTGGGCAGGGACATGAAGCACTGGTTGGACAGAGAGGGTGCTGGAGATTTTAGGTTGCCCACTAGGCTGAGATCTGGACCCTATAGCTGTGCCAGTGGGGAGTCTTATTGGGCACCTGGAGAGCAAGGGAGCGACCAGCCCCGGACTGATTGTGATCTATGTGTGCTCTTAAGGGAAATTGCACTTTACAGTGTGTATTTGTTATCCTTTCCTCATATTTGAGATGCCCTCTCTGGTGTTAGTGGTGAGGATTGAGGCTCCTTGATTGCTGGGCCAGGGCACGGGAATCACAAACACTTCAGCATATTTCACTCTTATCAGTGTAACTGTGAAGATAGGTAAAGGCTGCCAGCGTAGCCAGATAGAATTTTGTAGATAATTCTGTCATTTGTAAATATTAACGTAAGCCACAGGCTTGTTCTCTTAAATGTGAAAAGACTGCATTGGATATTGAACTGCAAAAATGTAACAACAGTGCACTCTGCTGTAACAAAGCTAATTAGTCAATTCTTTGATGTCAAAATTTGGAACCAAGATGGCTAGAGGGAGGCATCCTGCATGTTGTTTTGAGGCCAGAGTTAATGGCTAAAATTTGCATGTATAATTTCTTTTATTGCCCTGACTTCCTGACCAACTGCAAGATCAATATGGCTATTAACCTCTGAGATCAGTTAGCCTGGAAACCAGAAATAAATTATGTAATCTGAAATAAATCAGTGGTACTGTGTTATCAATTTAAGGAGATAAAGAATGAGGGCATTAGAGCATTTGTCTTGAGAACATCCAACATCACCAGCACTGCCTGTATCTATAAGAAAGTAGGATCTTAGACTTTAGTGTTTCTCTTAGAAATAGTTAGGAATTAGAAAGATTGGACCAAGTATTTTTCTGTGATGTCAGAACTTTTCTACGGTATTATTTTAAACATTTATCTGTGATCTCTGAACTCTTGACTAGCACTGTGTAGTAAGAAATATTATCTTGTGTTTTATTATTTATTATTAAATATTTTAAAGCTTTCAACTGTGGCTGTTTTGTGTACTGATAATTTAAGCTTTAGAGTATATTGCAAATATATATAGTGATACTGTACCAACTCACTCCAAATAAGCTTTGCTGTTCAGTCACACTTTCCATTTGGATAATAATATTGCACAGTAATAATTGGACACCATTTAATAAGGGCCTTTGAGTAGCTGATAAATATTAGCTGGTATAGTCTGGGTAAAAGAGGCATGGCTGCAGAACCTGTGCCAGCTTTTCCCAAGGAGTGTCTGTGTGGTTGTATTTAACTCTTATCTCAAAGTGTGTGTGTGTCAGCTACTTGGGCAGGGGCACGAAGCACTGGTTGGACAGAGAGGGTGCTGGAGGTTTTAGCTTGCCCACTAGGGTGAGATCTGGACCCTATAGCTATGCCAATGGGGAGTCTTATTGGGGACCTGGAGAGAAACGGAGAAACCATCCCCAGACTGACTGTGATCTCTGTGTGCTGTTAAGGGAAATTGTACTTTACTGTGTGTGTATTTATTATCCGTTCCCTATATGGACGCCCCTCACTGGTGTTAGTGGTGAGGACTGAGGCTCCTTGATTGCTGGGCCAGTGCAGGGGCATTGCATATTAATTGTTTGGGAGTGGTGGGATATCCACACCACATATTAACTGGTTGGCAAATACTAATTGGCTTGTAGTGTTGTGGGTAGAGTGAATTCCTGCAGCTTGTGTACAGTGATCATTGAAGGTGTTTTGTACTCTAAATCAGCCATGCAGTGAATATTCAGAGTTCAGATCACAATTGTTTTATTTCTTTTGTTAGCTTAGTTGGTCAGGGAGAGCAGGCAGAATGTCAGCAGAGGAGTATGGAAAGGTGACAAGGAGCCAGCTGACTGAGGTGTGCCAGGCTAGGGGACTAGTGCATGGAAACCTGGCTAAGGCAGAAATGATAGCAGCTTTGGTCACAACTGCATCAGAAAACAGCAACCAGGAGGACGATCAGACTGGCAGTGGAGATGTACCACACTCAGAGAATGGACAGCTCAACCTTTCTGCAGAGGACTTAAAAATCCATCTGGAGCTAAAGAGACTTGAATTGGAGGCCAGGCCTTTGGAACTCGAAGCAGCTGAGAGACTGAGGCATCTAGGGAGTGAGGACAATGAGAAACTGCGACGGTTGCAGGCCGAGGAAAATGAGAAACTGCTACACCTGGAAGATGAGGAAAAGGAGAGGCAGAGGCAGCATGAGAAGGAGATGCTGACTCTTCGCCAGAGTCATGGAAATAATGGGGAAGGCAGTAACTGGACCCCAGAAGCACAAACTGTCAGTAAATTTGTTCCGCCATTTAAAGAGGGGGATAATTTTGATAGTGTCATTCATATGTTTGAGAGGGTATGTGAACAGTATGATGTTGATCAGAGGCTCCGGGTACGGTTCCTGACCCCCTTACTCCATGGTAAAGCTGTAACTGTGTTGTCTAAAATGTCCGACATTGACTGTTTTAATTATACTACGGTTAAGAACTGTTTGTTAGAATTGTTTAAGCTAACACCTGAAATGTATAGGAAAAAAGTTTTGTGAGCATAGACACAAGGCAGATGAAAGTGTGTGTGAATATGTTGCTTAACTGAGCACTTATTTTCATAGGTGGGTGAGTGGATGTCAGGTCACCACTTTTGAAGGGCTGGCAGACCTTTTGGTGAGGGAACAAACCCTTAGCACTTTGCCTGAGGACATGAGGCTCTGGTTAGCCGATAGACAATGTGCTACTTCAGATGAGTTGGGGAAGAAGGGAGACCTATACTTAGCAAGCAGGGCATTCCTGCACAGGAAAGGGACCCCCAGTACTGCTTATGGGTCTAAAGGAACCCATGGTGGGCAGCACAGACTGCCCCAACAGAATCTGCCAGTATCTGGGGAAGTCACTTGTCCAGGTACATGTGCAGGACCTAGGGTTAAATGTTTTGAATGCAACCAGTGGGGCAATGTGACATACAGATGTTGACAGAGGCAAGGTGGGGAACAAAAGGTGAGAGAACCAGTAAGTGGGGAAGGCAAAATGACAATAGTAGGTTGTCTTGAGACAACATGGGTACCGAACTACCATCCTGCAAATGTTCTGCTAGGGAAGGATTTGCATGAGGCAGTACCATGTGCTTATGCAGTTACATGCAGTCAGGCTTCGAGACAAGCATGTGGGTATGGTAGCCTCGGGGAGACCCAGACAGACCGCATACTTGCAGCCAGGACTGGTGAGGTTACTTCAGGGAGGAAGCTACGCTGTAGCAGTGAGACTGAAGTGGAGCCACAGCTGCTTGTGGGTACTGCTGTCCCCTTGGACAGAGTGACTGCAAAAGTAGAGGTGAGTAGTAGTACTCAGGCTGACAGTGAGCCACCACTGTCAGAGGATGCCAGACGTTTTGCGGAAGGGGAGCTGGGAAGGGTTACAAAGAGAGAGTTGAGACAGGCTCAGCTCTCAGCCCCTGTATTGCAAGGCCTGAGGCAGGTAGCTAGTGATGCACATGATTCTCAAGGGAAGGGGGAATCTGTATACTGGGACAAAGGGTTAATGTGTAGACAGTGGACCCCTGAGGGAGGGCTAGTAGTTGAGAGAGGGTACAGCAGTTGGTAGTACCTAGAGCCTACCATCTGACTCTTCTAGCCATAGCCCATGATATTCCCTTTGCAGGTCATGTGGGCATAAAACATACAAAAAGACATATTATGCAGAACTTCTATTGGCCTGGAATTTCCAGAGATGTAACAGGGTATTGCAGGACCTGTGAGCAGTGGCAAAAGTTAGGCAAGGTAGGAGACAAGATGAGAGATCCTTTGATGCCTTTGCCTGTGATTGAGGAGCCATTTCAGAGGGTAGCTATGGATATTGTGGGGTCTCTGAGTACCCCAAGTTCCACAGGGAAAAAGTATATCCTAGTGGTAGTGGATTATGCTACACGATACCCTGAGGCAGTGGCTTTGTCCTTCATTGAGGCAGAAAAGGTGGCAAATGCTTTGTTAGAGATTTTCAGCAGGGTAGGTTTCCGAAAAGAAATACTGACTGACAGAGGTGCCAATTTCATGTCAGACCTTCTGGCTTGTCCGTGGAATTCCTGTGGGGTGAAACACCTGAAGGTCACCCCCTACCATCCTCAGACTAATGGTCTTGTTGAGAGGTTAAACTCTAAAATCAAGTCCATTTGCAGACCAGTTTAAGAGGGAATGAGACAAATATTTGCCCCATCTGTTGATTGCTTACAGAGAGGTTACCCAGGAATCCACAGGTTTTTCACCCTTTGAGTTGCTGTATGGGCATAGGGTGAGGTAACCTCTAGATTTAATTCGAGATGAGTGGAAAGGTGAGTGTGAATCTCACAAGGAGTCTGTTGTGGCATATGTCCTAAACCTCAGGACATGGCTCAGGGAACTCATGGGCTTGGCCCAGGAAAGCATGGCAGAAGCACAGCAGCAGAAAAATGTCTGGTATGACAGGAATGCTCGCAGTAGAGAGTATGCTGTAGGGCAGCAGGTAATGGTTCTCATTCCTGTCAGACACAGCAAGCAGCTTGGGAGGGACCCTATAAGGTGGTATGAAAGGTAAGTGATGTTTACTACATGGTGGAACTGCTAGGCAGGAGGCAGGAGCACAAATTGTACCATGTTAACATAATGAAACGTTACCATGATAGGGAGGCCCTTGTGCTGAGTATTTGCAGTGGATTGCAGGAGAAGTCTGAGGGAGATGTGGTGACTGATCTCCTCAGAGAGGCTCATACTGACACCTCGGTGGAAGGGGTAGCTATGTCCCAGCAGCTATCTTCTACCCAGGTTCAAGAAATCCGAGCAGTGTTACAGGAGTTTGGGGACGTGTTTACTGGGAAATCAGGGTGCACCCACCTTGTGCAGCACCAGGTGGCTACTGGACCCCAAAGGCCTATTAGGCAGGCCCCTTATAGGGTGCCTGAGAGAGTCAAACAGAGTCTGAGGGAGGAGATACAGGAAATGTTGGAACTAGGGGTAATTCAAGAGTGCAGCAGTCCCTGGGCCTCCCCAGTGGTGCTGGTGCCAAAGAAAGAGGGCAGCACCAGGTTCTGTGTAGACTACAGGAAATTAAAGAGTCACACAGAGTCAGATGATTACCCCATGGCTAGGACAGAGGAGGCCCTAGAGCACCTGGGTGGGGCTAAGTATCTTACCACCATTGATCTTACCAAGGGTTACTGGCAGGTGCCCTTGACTCCCACTGATAGAGAGAGGTCAGCCTTTGTGACTCCTTTTGGCTTGTATGAGTTCACAAAGATGCCCTTTGTGATGAAAAATCCCCCAGCAACTTTCCAGAGGCTGGTAGATCATATCTTAGCAGGAGCAGGAGGGTGTGCCCTTGCTTACCTAGATGATATTGCCATCTACAGCCATTCCTGGCAAGAGCACCTTCAACATGTCAGGGAGGTGCTGGGCAGACTAGAGAGGGCAGGGTTGACCATTAATCCCAGCAAATGTCAGGTGGGTATGGCAGAGGTCTCCTACCTGGGATATAGAGTGGGGAGTGGTAAGATCAGGCCAGAACCTACCAAAGTGGAAGCCATTCAGGCTTGGACTGTAAGTGTTACCAAAAAGTAGGGTACTACAGAAAGTTCTTCTCCAGTTATAGTACTATAGCTGCTCCCCTCACAGACCTGATAAGGGAGAACAGTCCAGATAAGGTAGGGTGGACCACAGCATGTGAGCAGGCATTCCAGAAGCTTAAAGAAGCTTTGGGGGGACCCCCTGTGTTAGCCAGCCCAGATTACAGCAAAGAATTTGTTGTGCAGGTGGATGCTTCAAACCATGGAGTGGGGGCTATACTTAGCCAGACTTCTTCAGAGGTAGAAGAGCACCCAGTGGTTTATCTCAGTTGTAAGCTCCAATCCAGGGAGGAATGCTATGCAGCTGTAGAAAAGGAATATCTAGTCATAGTGTGGACACTGCAGAAACTTCAGCCTTTTCTGTATGGAAGAAAATTCACTGTAGTGACGGATCACAACCTCTTAACATGGTTACACAGAACCAGCCAGCAAAATGCCAAGTTGCTAAGATGGAGGCTAGGGTTGAAATCATATGATATGTCAGTGCAGCACCACAGTGTGATTAGCAATGCCAACGCAGATGGGCTGTCAAGACAGGGAATGCGGTAAGGTATACTCAGATAGACCTAAACCTCTCAAGCAATGTTTCTCAAGGGTCACTTGAAAAACTAGCTTGAGTTCTCCATGGGAGAGATGTGTGAAGATAGATAAAGGCTGCTAGCCTAGCCAGATAGACTTTTGTAGATAATTCTGTCATTTGTAAATATTAATGTAAGCCACAGGCTTGTTCTCTGAAATGTGAAAAAACTGCATTGGATATTGAACTGCAAAAATGTAACATCAGTGCACTCTGCTGTAACAACGGTGATAATTCAATTCTTTGATGTCAAAATTTGGAGCCGGGATGTCTAGAGGGAGGCATCTTGCCTATTGTTTTGAGGCCAGAGTTAATGGTAGAATTTGCATGTATAATTTCTTTTATTGCCCTGGCTACCTGACCAGCTGCAAGATCAATAGCGCTATTAACCTCTGAGTTCTGTTAGCCTGGGAACCAGAAAGAAATTATGTAATCTGAAATGAATCAGTGGTACTGTGTTATCAATTTAAGGAGAGAAAGAATGAGAGCATTAGAGCATTTGTCTTGAGATCATCCAACATCACCAGCACTGCCTGTATCGGTATGTAAGTAGGATCTTAGACTTTAGAGGTTCTCTTAGAAATAGCTAGGAATTAGGAAGATTAGACTAAGTGTTTTTATGTGATATCAGAACTTTTATACTGTATTATTTTAAACATTTCTCTGTGATCTCTGAACTCTTGACTAGCACTGTGTGTTAAGAAATATTGTCTTGTGTTTTTATTATTAAATATTTTTAAACCTTTCAACTCTGGCTGTTTTGTGTAGAGATAATTTAAGCTCTAGAGTACATTGCATATATATAATAAGGGCCTTTGAGTAGCCGATAAATATTAGCTGGGTGGTAGCAGTGATTTCTACTGTATAGTCTGGGTAAAAGGGGCACAGCTGGAGAACCTGTGCCAGCCTTTCCCAGGAGTGTCTGTGTGGTTGTATATAACTCTGATCTCAAAATGTGTGTGTGTGTGTGTGTGTGTGTGTGTGTGTGTGTGTGTCAGCTACTTGGGCAGGGACATGAAGCACTGGTTGGATAGAGAGGGTGCTGGAGGTTTTAGCTTTCCCACTAGGCTGAGATTTGGACCTTATAGCTGTGCCAGTGGGGAGTCTTATTGTGGACCTGGAGAGAAAGGGCGAAACCAGCCTCAGACTGACTGTGATCTCTGTGTGCTGTTAAGGGAAATTGTACTTTACTGTGTATGTATTTATTATCCTTTCCTATATGGACGCCCCTCACTGGTGTTAGTGCTGAGGATTGAGGCTCCTTGATCGCTGGGCCAGTGCATGGGTATCACAGTAACATATCCCTGGAAAGACATTGAAAAGCCCATGAATATAAAATTAGATGCTGTGACTTGAGACAAGTATTTAGAGTTCAGACAACTTGTCTTTTGTATCCACGAACATCCTACTTCACTCATTGTTTATGGTGGTAAACCAACTGGGGGCAGGGAGAGAAACTGCTTTCTACTCAAGGAACTGAATGCTCCTCCCTGCATCACAGCTTGTTTTCCCACTAAATTTGCTGCTTTGGCTCCAACGTCAGAGTCACTTCACTACCCCATGTCCCAAGTGTGTCTGTCCATCCAGCTGCTTTCACTCTACAAAAAGGTACAGTAGATTCTTGTATTTTCTTAATCATTATGGTTTATTTAATTTTGGTTCAAACTTGTACTAGAAATATATAACAGATTTCACTGTGTTTAATTGTGGCTAAGTGTTGTGTCATATATCAGCACATGCCTACTGACTTTTTACTCTAGGTTGCAGTAATAGCATCAACGTTGGTCTTTCTGCTATTAATGTGTAGAAATGGAATTGTTAAGTTTCTACTGGCTGGGTGTTTTACAGAGAGATTCAGTGTAACCATCAACATTTTTCTTGTTTGTTCTGCAGTTACAGCAAGTAAGTCTGTAGTCTGTTGCCATCTGGCTAAGTGTTCTTTTTTTCTCTTTCTTCTTTCTCCCTGCTAATCTGTAGTACATATGTTTATGTTATGTATACATGTTTCCACTCACTCAAGGCTTCTATTGTAATACCTTATTTTATGTTTGAACAGCACAGTTACTGGATAATATAAGTGATTGTTAGTGTATGACAGTTTCTGTTTATGAAGGGTTTTGTCATTCTCTAGAGTTGCTTCCTTTTTTATTTTTATATATGCTACACACTCTAGCTGGCTACCTTTTCTAAGTACTTAAATATCAGATTTACAGATTGTTTGTTGTGTAGCAGAGTGGGAACTAATGGATAGACTTGCCTCCTGTCCCTCTAACATCTATAAACCTACATCTCAGTAACCCCACACTTGCATGCATACACATATCTCTTGATAGTTTAGTGTACTTTTCTTTCTGTCCTTCTATACTGTGGAAGCCACCATTTTTGTTTTTAGTAATCCCAAACTTGCATACCTACAAATATCTCCTGTATGCTTATTGTCCTGTTTAAAGGTTAGAAAGCTGAAATGCAAAACTGTGAAATATAGTGCACTACTCATGTTTGCCAAACATTACTTAAGGTGGATGAGTATAGACAAATAGTACTGTACCTAACTAGTTCAACCATCAAGAAATCCTTAACTTTTTCTCTCTCTCCCTCCCAGTGAAACAAGCACATGTACCTTCTGAAGCAGCAGCAGTAGTCAGACTTATCATATCGCACTACCTAAAGAAGTTACACTGCTAAATTTCACCTGCAGTTGGCAAGAAGTACACAAGCAACAAATAAAGTTAAATCTATGTAAGGCAATATGCAAATAACTTAATTTAAGTCTAGTTTGCATTGTTTTCTAGAGTTGAATCTGCTGGAAGGATATCTCCACCCCCCCCCACACTCATTCACCCACATTCATAGGCCTTTTTACTGCTGAAGGTGAAGCTACATTAACACTTCGGTATATTTCACTCTTATCGGTGTAACATATCCCTGGAAAGACATTGAAAAGTCCATAAATATAAAATTAGATGCTGTGACTTGAGACAAGTATTTAGAGTTCAGACAACTTGTCTGTTGTATCCATGAACATCCTACCGCACTGATTGTTTATGGTGGTAAACCATCTGGGGGGGGGGTTCTTCCCGCTCCACTCCCCTGCCCTTCCTGCATATCCCACCCTCTCCCAGCACCTGTATTCTTATCCTAGACAAACCACTCCCCCTTATTCCTATGATCCAATTACATACAGCCCAACCTTGTCCACACCCACATTTCATGCAGAACTTACTTTCTTTTATTTAGCCAAACTTATCTGCTCTCCCTTACATCCATCCCCTTGAACTCACATGCCCACTACTGTACTTTTTTGTAGCTTACTGTACTCTACCATCACAATACAATCACCACCTCAAACTATTTTACATTAACTCCAGGCTTACCACCTTCTTTTCTACTATACACACAAACTAGCATTGCACCAAAATTTTACTACTGACCAATCACATCAACCCCACACATCCTTCTCACAAACTGCAAAGTAAAATACCTAACCACATTATCAAAGCCCACTCTGATGTCAAAACATTCCAACCTTACCTTCAGCTGCACACATATCACATAACAATCTTTATTTACACCTGTACTACATTCAAACACACAAATTCCACTTTTACTATTTTTAAACCCACTGTCACAGTTGACATGCTCCTCCTAACTTGCCTTGCCTCTTTACTCTTAATTCTCAACCTCACTACAGTTATATCTTTGCATACCCCCACACACCAACTCTCACATATCTCCTCCCAACTTTTCTCCTATACCCTCCCATTCTATTCAAGTCACAAACTGGCCTCCTCACCTCCTATGAAACCAAACTTGACACCAGTACTCTCTCACCTAGGAGTAAAAAACACTTCCCATGGTACGCATTCCTCATTGCTTATCTACTCAAATGTGGAGACATACATCCTAACCCTAGCCCACCTTCTAATCCTAACCACAAGAGTAACCCCAAAGACTTAAACATACTTACACTTAACCTTAGAAGTATATGTAATAAAATAGCCCCACTGCATGCCTGGATTGATCAAAATAAACCTGACATACTAGCCCTTACTGAAACATGGCTACATCCCAATGTAAAAGAGTCCGAAATAATACCACCAAACTTTGCAATAACCAGAAGAGATAGATCTAAAAAAAAAGGGGCGGGACAGCACTTCTGTATCCCTCTACACTCAACATCGCAACCTATACCATTAATATACCCATCTTTTTCAATGCTGAGGTACTAATCTCCTTTTTGAACCTTAATATATAAAGAATTTGGATAATAGTAATATATATCCCACCAGGTAACAATATACCAGTGTTGGAAAATATTTTATCCTGGACATCCCAAACAATAAACCTTGAAACAATAATCTTCGGAGACGTAAATATAGATTGGCAAACCATAGCTTTTGACTCCCCCACAAATAGTATAAATCTGTATGTTTTTTCTCAGCTTATCAATGCTCTAGCAAGATACAGCAAAGGTCTTGCCTGCCAATCCACCTTAGACTGGATTCTAGTATCCCACCCTGCCAATTATCCCTCTTCTGGTACACTGCCTAGCTCCCTGAGCGATCATCTACCAGCTTACTCCCTTAGAACAAATTCCTAGCAACTAAGATACACACTATAAAATCAATTAGGAACGCCATTAATTTATGTTGGCATAAATTCACCAGTCTCCTACAGGAAATAGACTGGACAACCCTTAAACTACCACCCCTTAATGATGCTGTACTATACTTTAATAACATTTTCCTTCACATACTTAATACACTAGCTCCCATTCATATAAAAAGAATCAAAAAGAACTCAGCACCATGGCTCTCTAAGGAATGTAAACACCTGATGAAGCAAAGGGACCTAGCCTGGTCAACCTGGAAACAACACAAAAATGAACAAAATCATGTTAATTTCAAAACACTATGTAACAAAGTGACAAAACTAATCAACAGAGATAAGAAGTCATATTATTCCCAGCTTCAATTCCAGCATAAAATCAACCCCAGTAAATTTTGGCACTCCATATCTTCTCTACTTTACCCTGGAATAAATGGAGAGCACACCCTAACACCTGATACCCCTCCATCACAAATAGCCAAAAACTTTAACAAGCACTTCATAAAATCATTTTCAGACCTACTAACTAACACCCCTAATGCTGGAACCCCCCCCCCCTTCAACCTATTCAGACACTGACCCCAGGCCATCAACTACTTCTAACCCTGCCATTACTAACCCCCATACTCAACAAAATGTCATACAAACCCCATGATCATTTCAGCCCATACCCACTGACACCATTAAGAAACTGCTACAAAAACAAAAACCCTGCTCTACTTCAGCTGAAAATCTCCCCCATACTACCTCAAACTGGCTGCTAACTCAGTTGCCTACTCAGTCAGTATCCTTATAAACAGGTCTTTATCCGAATCAGAAGTACCTACCATATGGAAACAGTCTCACATCACCCCCATCCACAAAGGAGGCAACTCTTTTGATCCATCCAGTTTCCGTCCCATATCCATCTTGTCACCCATATACAAAATTCTCGGGAGAGGTATCCATCAGCAGGTAATGCAATAAATAGATACTCTTTTAACCAAAACCTAACATGCTTCTGACCTAGCCACAGTACAGCTACAGCCCTATTATCTTTTACAGATACCATGAACAAGGCCAGAGATGCAGGATGCTATACATCCTCAGTATTCCTTGATCTCTCCAAGGCCTTTGACACAGTGTCTCACCCATTAGTTTTGAACACACTGTCTAACTTAGGCTTCTCACATAACACAGTAAAATGGTTTTAGAGCTACCTCAAGGATCATAAACAAGCAGTGAAATGGTCCAACAGACTCTCACCCTTTCTCCACAACCCTACTGGAGTTCCCCATTGCTCCATCCTAGGACCCCTACTCTTCAACATTTTCACAACCAACCTTCACACTGCCTCTCGCCCAGGGACCCTCATTCAATATGCTGATGATTCCACCATTATCTGCACTGCTCAATCACTACCAGAACTACTCTGAAAAACTCAACAGTCCTTTACAGCAGTTGAATCCTGGCTCAGAAATGCCCAACTCTTTCGTAATCCAAAGAAGACAAAACTAGTACTCTTTCATCCCAAAAACACCTCCCTTGTCACTGATCATTTCAGCATCCTTGCATCTGACAACACTGCCATAGAAATAGTGCAGGAAATCAAACTTCTAGGTGTTATTATTGACAATAAACTTTCATGTGACCCCCATATACAGCAAAATATAAAGAAAACTCATAAAAAACTGGGACTCTTATATAGAAACAAAGATTTGTTTACTGCAGCAACCAAAACTACCCTTGCAAAAATGTTTTTACTTCCCTCTCTTCTGTATGGTGCCCCTATCTTAACTAACTTAAAAAATTCTACCCTAAGCAAGTTGGAACAGTGCTACAACAAAGTTGCAAAGTTTGCTACAAACTCTAAATATCACACACACTACTGTAAACCACTCCTAGAATTAAGTAAAACCAAACCACCAGGCTAAGGCTACATAGAATAAATAACAAACATAAAAAAAAAAATATTCTAAACTTCATCAGAATAAGTACAAATATTAAAAAAACACAATTAAATTATCATAAAATTACAAATAAATAAAACAATGCATTACAAAAATTAATAAAAATATTAAATAATCAATTAACAATTTAAAATGAAATTTTTAAAATAATAAATAATATAAATAACTATATAAAAAATTTAAAAAAACATATTTAAACTAAATTTACATCTTTTAACTAATTTTACAATTTATAACTAAAAAAAACACTTAATATAATTCCCTTCATTTTTAATATTTAATTTCACGTTGTTTTAAAATTTTTTAATATTTTTGGTCTCATTTTATTGATGGGCTGTATCAGATTTTAATTTTATTTGCCAATATGCTTCCCTTTGCAGAAAGATAATTTTAATTTTACAGAAAATATTTAAATAAAAAAACCTTATCTATAGAAAATTCAATTTATCTAAAGGATAATAAATTTATTGAATGTAATTATAAATAAATTTATAAATTCTTAATTTTATAAAATGCATTCATCCTAATATTATTGGCATATAAATGTTGACTAAAATCTCTATAAAATCATATAAAAGAGCCTAATTAAATGAATGTACAAGTATACACGTACTTTACAAGTATCCTACCACATGAAATAATTGGTAAAAATATTGCACTGAAATAGTACTACTACATGAAATATAAAAAATATACATAAAGTTTATTAAACCCCAGTTATTAAAAATAATTTCCAAATAGACTACAAATTCCTGATTTTCTGAAAAATTCTCTCCTTTCTCAAAATTCCTTTTAATGTCCTTAAAAATAAAAAAATTGGCCTTTTTCGAAAAATGAATCTTTCTCCAAAAATCATTTTAATGCTCTTGAATCAAAATAAAATTAGTTGCTAATATATTAATATCCATTCTGTCAGAGATCAAGAAAAACAAATTAAAGTAATATTTATTATATTATGCATGATATTCATTTTCAGAAAAGCTGAAAAGAAATAATATAATTTTTATGAAAAGGGGGAGTCTTATTATTATTTTAGAAAATATTTTATTATTTATATGAAATATGAATGTATATGTTAATGTTACTTTTTTGAACCTTTTGGCAAGATAAAACAAGCATACTTATTTTTAATTGCGGAAATATGATATGGGACGTCTTTATAATATTTATTGATTTATTGGTAGAATTGAAAGAGATAATGATATGGGTACTTTTATAGGGTATTTTTTTCCAGGGATCATAAGGGATCCAGTCAACCTAATTCATTGCCCAGCTTCCCATTTCAGTTACAGAGGGGGGTCTTTTGTTTTTGGATGCAGTTCCTTTTCCCATTGTTTGCAGTTCTAGGGCCCATTATTTCCACTTCTTTATTTTTTATTCTTGGCATAAATAGGTTTGTCAATACTAGTGTGGTTTTAATTGGTTTTGTCAGATCTAATTGTTACTTGTGTGTTTTACTGTTGTTTTTGTTGTATTCCCCCTTGTATTCCCCACCAAGCAATTGTAACATCTTTTTAACATCTATCATTCAATAATTTCAAGGTGTCCTTTGTGTCCTTTTTATTAGTAGATTGTTGAAAATAATTTTTTTTTTTTTTTTTTTTTTTTTTTTATAGGCAAAAGAGGGGTTGCTATAGGCAAAAGGCCCTGCTAATTTTCAGCCCTTTTGCAGCCCCAGCTTTTGCAATGTGAATTAGCCTTCCCACCCTGAAATCTTCCCACTAAATGTTTTTTTTTTTTATATTTTTTTGATTTTTATTTTTTTTTTTATTTTGATGGTGACACTGTTAATGATTTTAATTTTTTTCATTAATTCAATTCATTCATTTTATTTTATTAAAATTTTACTAGGGAATGAATGGGGTTGAATGTCAATTTTTGGATATACTTTTAAGAAGGAGAAAGAAGAAATCTTCATAGTCATATTGGCAAGGTTTATTAATTGGTTATTTACATTATTATATAAGCATGGCATCCTAAGTATATACAATATCCAATAGGGCAGGGGGCAATTTATTGAGCGCCATGACCTCTAAGGAAGGACTTGCACCACAGAATTTTCTTTTATTTCCTCCTTATTTATTAAGAGGGATATGATCTCTAGAATTAAACTGGCTTGAACTACCCAACCAACTTGCTGTTATTCAGTTATCCACCTTGCACAACCTTATTTTCAAGCCTACTGCCTGCCCTGCACTAACCAATCTAGTCGCACCTTACACCCCAAATCAATCCCTATGATCAGAAGACAAAAATTTCTTAGCCATCTCAAAACCCACAGGAAAACCTGGTCACTTTCTGTATTCATACTCTGTCTGTATACATTGGAATTCACTACTTCTAGCTACCAGGTTTATTAATGGCCTAACCCATTTCAAAGCCTCTTTAAAAAATCATCTCAAAAATACATGGCTGTGCTCCTGCATAAAGCCTGCCTAATGGTCAGGTCTTCCTCTTCTCTCACATTTCAATCCCTCACAGACTCCAAGATCCTAAATCTCTTCTAACTCCTCCTCGGCTTCTATACCATATCCTTAAGCTGCTACTCAGGCTTTATTGCTTCTTTTCTTCTTAACTCTCTCTCGCTATATGTCTGCATCACTAACTTTCTGGCTGGTACTTCTACATCATGTATGATGAGAGTGACTATTATCGTCTGTAATGTTTTAACTGTATAGAACTGTTTAGATGTGTAGTAATGTATTACAACATCTTGTAGCAGTTTGTCCTTTCAGCTTATTTTTTGTATAGTATTTCTAATGTAATCTTTATTGTATTGGATTGTACTGTATTTGTATTGTACTGTATGTGGAGCTTTTCTCCCCGGGCTTCTGCTGAAAACGGGTTCTGTAGACCCAGTCAGACCACCCCGGTAAACAAATGTCAAATAAAATAATTTACTTTAAAACAGGAGTAAATTTCATTTTACCAAAATATTCAAGTGATTGAAAAACATCATCAGATATTAATCCCTTTTGGTTCTGTTTGGGCAGGTTCTTTGACACCTCCTTTATTGGCTTCGGTAATAAACCAGTAAGTGCAAATATATATATATATATATATATATATATATATATATATATATATATATATATATATATATATATATATATTTGTCAGCTTCATGTTTTTTATACTGCCTGTAACCTAGGAACGTTTTATAAAGTAAAGTAAAATTAATGCAAAATATAAAAATACATACTTAAACAATAAGTAAAATTAAAATAACAGCATGGGGCAGTTTAAAGTATGCAGTGTCTACTAAAGTGCTCAAAAATGAACGTAAAAATATGCAGGCCCATTAAAGTACTTAAATATTGTTATACATCTAAAGTGAGTGTGATATAAAGATCTTCTTAAAGCCATTTGGCTTTTGGCCACTGTGACAGCAGATTTTATGACATAATTCCTGATAAGCAACAGAATAGGCTGCAGAGGATTCCATTTCTTCTATTAGAAATGACAGCAACCCTACGACGGCCAGGTGCAGGGAAAGGGTTTGCCAGAACCAAGCCGGCAGATTTTAGAGGTCATACTGGGTTAAGTGAACCATGACGAACACTTTCTGGATAATTAGAGATCTGAATGGCAGACAGTGCAGACTTTGCACAACTGGCACGATATGATGACATTTGGGGTACCCTTACAAGTAGCCAGACTGTAGAGTTTTGCACTAAATGCAGATTATCCAGTTTTGACTTGAGTAGCCAAATGCATTGAATCCCACAGTAGTGCAGACATGATGACACCGGCCATTATTTATAAGCAGTAACATGAAAGTGAATAAACCGCTCATTAACAAAAATTTAGGCATATCTTTTGGAATCATTACCTCACAAATCAGTGAGAGCCTTAAACTAATAAATGGTTATTCATTCTAGCTGAAGTAGCTTATGTGGGTGTTGCCTCTTTTTTAGGCTGTTAGATAATATTTAAGAGCTATGCATGTAAGAACAATGCATGTAAAGTGAAGCAAGCTGCTGAAGAGTACATGTACTGTTAAAATGTTTATCCACAGGGCTGTCTGAGAAACTTGCAGTGCCCTAGACGTGCTTTTGATGTCTTTACTTATTAGGTAACCATTTGCTTTTAGCAATATGAACCAGTGAATGGTACAAAGAATCGGCATGTACAACATTTGTAGAAGTATATGAGCTTTAAGATACAGTGGTGTCACATTTGAAATTGCCTGACAGCTTGATTCTCCAGTTTAATTACTCATTGGAATGTTTTCTGAGTGAAGTTTGCATGTTCTCACTGTGCTCATGTGAGCATTTGATGGGATTTCCATTTCCTTTGCATATTCTGAAGACATGCTGTGGTTGCATTGGTGAGGTTCTAAATTGTCCCTAAATACATATGCAGTCTAAGTGTTAGAGTGATTTTGTGTACTGTGATGGGCTTAAGTCCTGTCTACGACTAACTTCCTGCTTTATGCCCTTTGCTTGCAGGCTGTCTACCCATGACCCTGAACTGATTAAGTTAACATATGTTTTGATAACATAAAAATACACCTGCACTGGATACTAAAAAGATTGTCAGTAATATACTGAAAAATATCACAAGTGTCCTGTGCAAGAAATGTTTTGTATTCAGCCAAAACCAACATTATATACTTTCCAGAATGCAAAAAACAAGCTCACTTTGCAATATAAATTAAACAGTGGCTTGAATAAAACATATTCACTGTAATACAGAGTAAATGTAATACAATGTCAATTATAGTCATTATTCTTGAAATCATTAAAATGTTTGCATTGCATGGAATGCAATGATTGCACTCCAATAATAGTTAAATGACATCTTGATTCAGTGCTACTTTAGTGCAAGAACAGTCGTAACACTTAAAAGGGTGCTTAACAATTGTTAAGCACCCTCTATATGTTATTAAAATTATGTCTGGCACTAAAAGCTGACAGTGCAGACCAGTAAACAGCAGCAGCAAAACATGAAATGTTTTTGTTTTGTCATAGTTTCTGCCTGCTGTCTGCTACATTACAGCCACTATTTCTGAACAAACTTCTTCACTTAGGGAATATGTAAGGACATACACCACTTCCCCCACTGCTTTACAGGCGTTCAAAGCTGGTACAACACTTTGCATTTTTTTTTAATTTTCCCCTGTAATACAGTTTTTTATTTATGTATGTATTTATTTATTGATATTTGTTTACTGGGAAAGTCCATTTGGGCTATAAGATACCTATTTTCAGTGGAGGCTCAAGGAGAAAAGCTCAATTTATCTACATGGAGCAGATGAATCTCCATGCACTACAAAAAAATTATGATAGGATCTCTCTCTAATCTTAACTTACTCTGCGTCCTTGACATGGATGTCAAGATTTACCTCTCTAGCTTTGTTCTTGAAGTGAATTTCTTAGCATCAGTGTCTGAGACACGTAATAAACATGTTACAATCAGAGACCCAATTATAATTCTCCATATTATGACTAGTATTCTTTTTAAGTGCTGAAGTGAACTATGTTTGCTTAGGCCACTGTGATTTTGTTAAACCATCGTCATCATGCTGCTTTTATTTAAGCAATTTGTTTGCCATCTTCTTTTCCAGATTCTTGTCCTTTGTGTAAACATCAATAATGTAAAATACTCACTGTTTCAGATAGTAAGACGTGATATAGAGATTAACTTGGAAGAACAGACATTAAACTTTGTAACAAAAGCTGCTTTTTGATTAGTGATACTCCTTTGCCTGTATTTTGGCTTCCTGTAAGCAGTCAGGTTCTTGCCTGAAAATTCAGTCTCTAGTTATGGAGTTGGCACTGATTTGTATCGTCATAAAAAGTGTTATGAATCCCATCCAGTGTCCTTCCTGTCATTGACAAGAAGTATGTACACAAGTTTTTCACTTGAGTCATTGGAGAACGCTGTTTTAAAGAAACATCTTTTAGTAATCTGGAAAGGCTGACGTGACAGGGATGTGGATTCAGTTCAATATTTGAGTAGCAATGTTTTCAGCTTTTTAAACATACTGTTCCAATCTGACATCAGAATTACTGGAATCATTTGTAAGTTTGTAAAGAAATTAGTACTGTTTGTACCGATTTGCAGATATTTACAGAAAACATCATTCTCTTTCTGCTTGTTTGCTTGCTACCACACTGTATTCAAGTACAGCATTAACAATAATTACCATTTGATAATTTTTGAAGTAGCCTAATATATGGGACATATCTGTCTTGTTACCACACTGTATGCTATTCAGGAACAGCATTAACAACAGTTACCATTTGATCATTGTTGCAGTAGCCTAAGATACAAGCCATATCTGTCCAAGGATCAGACCCAGCTGGTCAGCTTCCAAAGCTTTATGGTACCTTACTCTCACCCCAGAATTTTTACCGCTTGAGGAAAGCCATATGAAGACAGTGGCTAGGTCACAAAAACTTCAAAATTTTCTTGGTGTCAAAGTACATTCTTCCCTGAGAGATTTTGGGTGACTGGTCAGCTAGTGCTTCACCTAAGCTGGGCAGATAAGTGCCCCCATTGAGGAATGCCTTCACTTCATTGTTTTTTGGGGAAGAATAGTTGTTCATTTCTGTCAAATATATTGACTTGAAGCCAGAACTGGTGTGTTTAGTTGTAGTCACAAAGAATTTTACCCCAAATCTTAAATTTTTTTGATCATGGCTTCTTGTGTGAAATAGCTTTCAAACTCTTAATTTTTAGGAGAAAAGGTTTTTCGTCTTGTCAAAACTGGTGGATCGGGACTAGGATTTCAAGTTTTAGGATTGTCATTGAAACTTTTTACCTCAAAACTTATTTTTTCAATCAAGTTATTTAAAAGACTGTTCTCAGCTCTGGTACCGGCTTGTCAGTCACCTTTTTCTTTAGACAGACAGTCCTGAGTCCCTGTGGGGATTCTCTTATAATTTATCGTATTTTTTTGTGAAAAAAATTGTTACCTTTCCATCAAGAAGTGTTGTTAGGGACTTGGGCTGTTACGTTTGTTGGTTGTTATTAAAGAATTTATTTCAGAACTTAACTTTTCTGTCATGAGGTAAGACATACTCTTCAAAGTCCTGCTAGATACTTGTTGGACACCTTTTGCAGCAAGGACAAGGACATGGACTTGCGAACGAATAACCTGATTGTTCCCTCATCAGCCACAGGAAGATGAAAGTTATCTGGGAGGTTCCTGTATTGGCTTCAGCTTCCTGTTTGCCTCAGCCCCTCATGGGTGACTCCACTGTGGCCATCTGTTGTTCCTCAGACTGTTCATCACGTTCTCTCAGTCTCTCTGGTGGCGGTCCCTGGGAACCACTACAGATCTGGTAAGCAAGCATATCTGTTGCTGGTGTTCATTTGGCTTTATTGGGCAAGGATGGACCATCCTTGCATGCATTGGGGAAGGGGAGGTCTCCCAGAAAAAGGAAACGGGAAGCTAGACATTTATCTTCTCCTAAAGCAGATATGTAGTATTGGCTGGGTTTTGCTGAAGGTCTGTTTAAATCTTTTCATTCCTTACGTTGCTGAATATTCCCATTATTTAAAAAAGAAAAAATAAATTGCTTTCTGTCTCCCTGATTCTGAATCCCTGTCTGAGGGACAGGATTAAGATATAGACTGCATTTCTCAAGTTCCTAGTCCACAGAAAGGGGGGTCTGACTCTGAAGAAAGTTATTCTTCAGAATCTCCACTTGAAGAGTTGGCTTTTTCTGATACCATTGCCAGAATGAAGGATTTATTTCAGTGGGAATAAAAAGAAAAACAGAATTCCAGCAAAGATATTATTATTTGTTACAGGTGCACTTGTTATTCCTCCTTTGTTGCCAACCTTAGGAGATGCTTGCTTCGCAGGCAGTAGCCTGATGATCAGCCACCTGCTCCGAAAAAGTCTGGTAAATTATTTAAAGTGCCCCAGTTCCAAAAATTATATTTTTTGCTAATACAAGATCAGATCCTGAAGTTATTTCTCTGTCAGAATCACTTGTGACAAACTCTTTATGGCAGCTAGTCCTATTCCTTCTGATAAACTGGGAAAAGCTTTTGATAGACTTAGGAAGAACGTTTATACTTCTTCCACCTAGCCTTCTGAATAGTGAATTGTCAGGCTCACATGTCTCAATTCTTTTGGCTTCCCTTGACAGTAGAAAAAAGTTAATTGTTGACCACTGTGCTTCAGAGACCAAGGTATCTCTGACTTCTTTAATATCTGTGTCTCAGATAACCAAACATTTTCTAAATTGTGCTGCTAATGCTGTTTCATCAGCTGTCACTGAGTCAATGTTAAGATTTGCCTGGCTACTTTCTCAGTATTTACCAGAGGATGCCAAAGCTGACATCCTGATTTGCTCCCCTGGATGAAGTGGTGTTATTTATTCCATCCTCTGGAGAGGTCGTTTAAAGGTTTGATTTAAGGATAAAGGGAATCACCCATAATTTTCAACCTTCTTTTCCAAAATATAATAGAAAGTCTTCTTCCTGTTCAGGTTCCTTTTTCAAGGAAACAGCAAGGTGCAGGATAATGAAATTTTTCATTTTCAAAAAGCAATGGCATGAGCAAAGGAGATTCAAAACAGAAAGGACCATTCTCCCACTGCAAAGGACAGTCCTGCAAAGCTTTCTCAAAGTCTAGGTCTTCACTTTCCTTGGTGGCACCAGATAACTTCAGGCACTCGGTTTCCAAGAATGATTTAAAAATGCTACAACTGGCAGTGGAATTCCCCTCTTCCTTTATTCCTCTTCATCCATCCAAATCAAACCTTACTGTTTCCTGCTATCCTAGATCAGATGCCTGGCATCTGATCTAGGATGGCATGATCATCATTTTCTCTGCTACGATAGCCTGTGGGTTGCAGCCTGACAAGAATACAGCAACCAGCCAGCTAGCTCCCAAAGTTTAAAACCCCTCCCACTGTGTCATTCTGGCTGTTTATAATCTGAGCCCTTTTTAGAATGAGCTACATAAACAGCCAGAATGACTGACAATACTTAGTACTTTCTTGCTCCCTCGTGCAGATGCCTCTCTGAGGCTCTTCAGGATCAACAGTCGGCCTAAAGCATCGTGTCAGATCAAGCCACTTTTAGGGAACCCTTCAATACTGTTTTTTTATTAATATGTGTATTTTCAATTTTTTTAATTTAATTTCTATCACAGTTGTGGTATATCACTTTAAGAATACAGCTGTTTTGGGATGTCAGTCTCATATTTCTCAAGTACAAGATTTAGTGATTTTTTTAAGTTATATGGGTTTATTTTTACCAGTTCTTAATGCTATTTACATATTTTATTTATCAGAAAAGTGTACTTTTGGGCAGGAACTGTGCATGTTTATGTAATGATTATGTACACTTAATGACAGACTACTGTTTTAATTTTTGAACAGTTATTTTCAGGGAAAGTGATTCTGTTTTTTAACATGAGTGGATTGTGTGCTGATCAGTTTTTTTGGAGGAATTGAAACTGTTAGAAGGGTTGTGTGCTGTTTAGGTGTACCAAGTGACAACTTACTGTCCAACCGACTCCTTCTGCCACAATTTAGAGACAATAAGGCTTCTTTTTCAGGCTGCGGCATGAATATTTACTGCAGTCCTGTTGTTTCTTCCTCCAGCTTACCTAAAAAGAAAAAGGAGTTAAAGCATGAGCCCTTGCCTTTAGCTTGGGTTCAATTAGTGCCTCCACCAATAGTAGGTAACTCTGCAGTGGTTGTTGGTGGTTCGTCAGACCACTTACTGGTTTCTTTAAATCCCTTGGTGGTACCTTGCCAACACTATGGACTGGGGAAGTGGTCAAACATATTGTCTTCAGCTGTTCCTGTGTCCAGTGTGGGCATGGGAGAACCATCTTTTTTAAGTGCTAAAGACATTCTGAGAAGGTTTTCACATGGTGGCTGGGGAAAGAGACCTCTTGCTTTGGATAATATCCTTTCTCTTTGGTCTTCTTCAAAACATGTCCCTATAAAAAAGAAAGAGAAGCCAAATTGTTGTAAGGAGATAGTTTCTGTGGCTAAAAATTATGTTACTACTTTAGCTGGGAGTTTGTTGAAGCTTTTAAATCTTGGATGTCAAGTGTCTCATCCTATTTCTTATTCCTGTACTCCTAAAGAAGAGGATGTTTGTTCAGAGAATTCTGATGTTGACAGAGACAGGTTGTTTCACCAGAAGGTTTCATAGCCAAAGATTCTGACTCTTGACAGTGTGCCTAAATTTGAACATATGAAGACTTTCTCCTTTTCTGAGACTGACACCTGACATAAGGATGTGTTTGCTGAGGAACAGATGGATCCCTACCCCCACCCCGAATTGGGCAGATATTATGATTTATTAGAACAGGAAGACATACATACTGTACCCATTCTTCCTATTCTGCCAGAATTGAAGAATGCTTTTAATACTGCCTGCATTGCTTCTGACTTTGCCATCAGTACCAAAAGGGTAGATGGTTTGTATGTATATATATATATATATATATATATATATATATATATATATATTTATATATATTAGCTAACAAGTACCAATTTTATCATGTTAGAGCTGATTCTGCAGCTGTCTGTCGTACTAGTTCTAATGTGAAAAGGTGTCTTTTGACTCCTGACCCATTTCCTGGGATAAAGAGGGTATGCTTTTTGATAGACTGGGTAAGTGATTCTTGTCTTCCTCTACTTTACCCTTCAGAATTCTGAATTATCAGGGCTGTATGTGGAAATTTATGCTTAAATGTGCCATAGTCTGAGAGAATTTGCTGCTTCCCATGGGCTTCTGCTTCAGCAACAGTCTTGAGAAGATTTGTCTAGGTACATAAACAATTTTCAGATGATTTAAAGTCAGAAATCCTGAAATCCCTTGAGATAGGCAAGTTTTAGTTGGGCCTTCTACTACACAGGTGCTCAGACAATAGGATGAGAGAGGTAAATTAATGCAAGGAGTTTCTATGATTTTCAAGTCCCTTCTCTACAAATACTCTGCTCCCTTTAAAAGACAAAATAAATAAGAGGTGCCTCCTACTAAACAAACACCCAAGAAGAGATGGCAGGTGGGGGAACGACTGAAATTCCCCTAAAGAAAGGAGACTTTCAGAAAAAATGTCAGGTGCCCTCCACAAAATGACTATGCCAGAAACCAGATCAACTTCCTCCATCATGCCTCAGTATATCTTTATCGTTCAAGGAAACTGAATGTAAAGGCTTCCTTTTGGCAACAGTTAGTTTCAGACAAATGGGCTTTGTAGGTGATTCAGGAGGGTTACAGTTGTCAATGAATGGATAGAAAAGCTCCCTCCATTTAGTGGGTCCTCCCTCACCCTCCCAGCCAAACAGATTTGTTTCCTCCAGTGCTCCAACATGTCAGGTGCAGGAGTCGTAGAGCATGGTCTTGCAGATGAAATAAGAAAGTATTTTTATTCCAGAATGTTTATGGTTACAAAGAAGGAGCACTCTTGGACACCAGTTTTGGATCTTTCTTCTCTCAATCCTTTTGTAAAGATTCCAAATTTCAAGATGTTGACCCTTCAAACAGTGCTCTTAGTGATGTAATTCAGAGCTTTTATGGTAACTTTAGACTTCAAAGATGCTTACAGTCACATTTGAATAACAAGCAACTTCAAAAGATGACTAAGATTTTGTGTGTCTGGGTCACATTATCATTCCTCTGCATTACCCTTTAGGCTGTCCACTGCAACAAGTATTTACAGAGTTTTTATCCCCAGTAGTGGCCAACTGCATATTGCAGGGTAGCTACATTTTTCCTTATTTAGATGACTTATTTGTGCAGAGTCTTTTTCGAATTGTCAGGAGTCCTTAACAATGTAGCTTCCTCCCTAGAACAGCTAAATATGCAAACTTCCTGCGTCACTCCTTCACATTGGACTGTGTTTCTAGGCTGCCTAATAAACATCATGTCTCAAAAGGCAGTATGTATCTGGAAATCTTCCTGCAATGTTCTCACTAGTCTCAATTTACTGCCAGCAAATTTCTCAGGATTTAAGTCCTTATGGCTTTTATGATTCTCATGATTCCCTTTACCAAGTACATATGAGAAAGATTCAGTGGTACCTCAGAAACATTTGGACCCACCATTCTCATACCCAGGAATTTTAGATTCCAGTCCCAGGCTTTGCATTAGTGGATGGATCAGATGCCTATTGATCAAGGTCTTTTTGCTTTACCTAATCCAACACAATCTGTATTGACAGATTCCTCAGATTTTGTTTGGGAAGAAGTTTCAAAGGGGATAAAAGTGCAAGGTCTGTGGAACAGATCAGACGGATCAAAGCACATGAATGTCAAAAAAATGTTGGCTTTGGTCTAGGCCACAATATTTCTGCATCATCTTTGGGACCTAGGTCCCTTACAGATCATGACAGACAGCACAGTGATGTAGTACATGAACAGGGGGACACCAGTTGTAGCCTCTGTGCCAGCTGGCAGTGATATCTTGGGTGTTCTTTAGCATTTTTCTTCAAGCTTCTTGCATACCATCAAAGCAAAACCATAGTGTCTTGACAGGCTAACCCTCATAAGTGAAAACTCCGCTAAGAAATCTTTCAAGAGTTGATCCAGATGTGGAGAACACTTCAATAGATCTGTTTATAGATTATACAGAAAACATTACCCAGTACCATAACTGGATGGCAACAAAACAAATGCGGTGCATGACTACAAAAAAAAACAGAACATTGCTTGTTAAAAATTCTGTCACAGTTGCAGCATTAAGTGCAAGTTCAAAGTCCATAAATAGAACCCCACTGTACACTTAAACACCTTAAGGCTGTGCTGTTCCAGATGTAACCAATAGGAGGAAGTATGGAAAGAAAAGGAGAAGGAAAATGGCAACGACTAAGTACTTGCTACATGCATTTTATTAAGTGTTTAAGCATTGTACAGAAAACATTACCCATTCCATAACCAGAAGGCAAAATTGCAATTTCCCTGTATGATCCTGTCACACCATGGAGCATTAAGATCATTTATGTAATTGCCCTATAAGTCATTTCTCCAAATGAAACTGTAGCTGTTGACGCACACATACTCCGAGTGCATTTCAGATGTGGTTAATCTCATTGTGCAAAGTAAAACTAGCCAGGATTATGTCATATAGTTGCTTTTAAATACCAAATTAAAGGCCTGAAGACATGGAAAAATGTAAAAGCATTCAATTCTTCTGTATACCAGACACAAAATGATTGGAACAAATGCTGTACACCTGTCCCTTGGAAAACAATGATAAACTATATAGAAGTGTAGCCAGGGTATAATACTCTGTTTAAACTGTTCAGCCATCATACTCTAGTGCTGCATGCAGTAATCTGCAATCTGTCAGAATGCCAAAGTAGGCTAAGGCTAAAACACTTCATCCAATTAGAGTGTTCTGGTCTCAAGATGGAGATGTGAGCTCAAATCCAACTTCTGCCAGTAGCATTTCTTTCTGGCAACCAGCACAGAAGAGTAAGGCTCTGAGCTATTATTCTGCTTCTTGAAATTTGGAGTACATGGGGTTTGATTCCTTCTGCCTCCAATTGCCTACTGTGTAATTCTCTATAAGTGACTTAACCAGCTAGTACTCCAGGGACACCCATGAAAAGAAGACACCTGTGTCCAGTACACTTGCCTAGATAACAAATGAATATAACAAAAATGCTTTTGTATCAGACTATAAAGAAACAGTAAAATTAAACTGTTTCTTCCTATAAAGAGCAGCTCTCTCCAGAAGAGGTATGTTCTGTGGTTTTTTGATAACCTTGAATTCCTTCACTTTCTTGTGATTTGGGAAGTCAGCTGATTTGAAGGGGTGACTTCTTTCACTTGTTTTCTGACATCAACCAACCTGTTTTTCATTCTGAGGGATTATGTTGTGCCTAAATAAGTAATGTTTAGCTGGACTCAACATTCTCAAGTACCCAAGCTCCAGAGGTAAGCACAAACTGTAATTTTCTTGGGTACTAGATACACAAAATGGAACATTTTATCCTTTTAAACTTCTGGGCCTTGATAAAATCAGATAGAAGGTCTTTGCTCACATTTACACTGAGTAAGCTTCTCTAAATCTGATTAGTGCCCTAGGGAGCCGAAATAATGTACTGGCAAAGTCTTACAGCAGTTGGCAAGCGTGTAGAAAAAAGAATTCTGGACTTTTAAGAGGATGATATATGGAAGGAATATTCCTTCACGACAGTATTCTACCTCATTCTTTTTAGTTAGAGAGTTCTGTCATACCTCTCTGTGTAATATGAAATAGGAGGGGGTATGCAGTGTGCTCTCTTTGCACATAAGCATTCATCTGTGTTGCATGAAACCACACCTACATATGTAGCACTATACCATATAGTTCTAGTGACGTAAAAAACTTATGGGAAATAATGTACATAAACAGCAGAGCATTGACTCTACATCTAAAACCTGGCAGACCACTGAAGGCCAGTCTAAGAAGGAAAGGACCTGCTAACAACCAGTACCTTTAAATGATTGTGAAACGGAATGCCTGGAATAAAACAGAAAACTTGCATATCTGAAAATGTATGAATCACTGTTCAGTTCCTTCAGCTGCATCAAAAATGGAATATCCTACCACAGAGAATGCCCTGAACCATGAAAAACAAGTCTAAGGACAGAGCAGGTGGAAAATTTGTAGGAAGTATAATGCTTAACACTTTAATGCTCCTATGAATACAACAAAACAGTCCTGAAAAACCTACCAACATTCTCTTTTAGCTCTAATGTTATGGAATACAAACCATGTACTTCAGGATTAACAAACCCACACCTGAGTAAATATCAATGGTGTGTTTTGAATAATTTCATGGCATCCTCTGTTTAAACAGCTGCAGACATGTACCAGCCTGACTGTGGTATAGTGTCTGCATTTACTGCTGATATGAATGAGTGATACTAAAACAAACTTTCTGTCGGTACCTTTAAGCATCACTTCAATTAAATTGTGTTTTATTCTTAGCAGAACATGTTGTTTATTTAAGACTCTGAAGAAGGTAGGAAGTACTTAATGCTTCCTTTTCTGAGTCCATGACAAGTCAACCCAATTAAACTGGTCTTTAGAATCATTAAAGACAGTCTGAGCCACTGGGCACTGATGTGTCCAGTTTGTAGTATAGACCAATACTGACAGCCAAGGTTAATTTAGCATGTAGAGAATAACAAATTTCTATCAGAAAAAGGGGAGATGATGACGCTAACTTCTTTTCCCACTGCCAACCACCCCCAAAAGGTGACAGAACAGTCTAGCATAAACTGCAAGATAGTAGCAGCTCAGCACAGAGGATTAAGGCTATGACCTGCTAATAAGATTGATCTTATCTTGAGTTTGACTCTCTCATTCTCATTTTGCCTGCTGTGTGATTCTGAGCAAATCATCTAATCAGACACTACTCCTAAGCCTTGAGGTAAAATGGACCTCAGCATAGTTGGACAAACCAGCTAAAATAAAATTAGGATTAAGTGAAATGGCTTTATGCTAGTACACATACACTTATTGTGATACTATGTTAAGTGACCTTAAATAAAAGAAGGTTTCTTTAAACCAGTGGTGTACCAGTCCAGCACAAGTGTGTACCACTGTTTAGAATGGATAATATACATAGTCCAGTTAAGGATTCCAAGCCAAGAAAAGCTGCTATCGTCCAAACCTTTAAGGCTACAAGAGTGGCAGAATTCATTAGAACACTACTACATTTTTACATCCTAAAGAAATCCAGTGACAAACCCAAGAAACAGGTCACAGGGCTGGGACATTCAGCTAAAGTCTGTGTGACAGTGTAGCTGGGTCATCTGGCACCCAAGGCAGTGCCTCCATCTATCAAAAACAAACTCTTAGGCTGCTGTGGTAAGAGCAGCCCTGGCACAAGGAAAAAAATAGGGATGTTGTTACATGGTGAGGCAAAAGACTGACCTCCCTACACAACTGCCTGAAGGACAGGCCCCTCTGGTTGGCTATTACCCATCATAGAGAATGAATTGGCTTCAAATATATAACAGAGTATTAACGGTTGGCAGACATGAGGGGAATACAGAAAAAAGTACCCACTTCACTATTCTTTTAAAGGACCTATATTTTTTGAGAATATTACTTTGCTATATTACCTTGGAATTCACATTCCTCCCTCAATCTTTATTACTAATTAGATAAGAGGATTTTGTTTATACCACTATAGCCTTGCTATCAGAGAAGGGAACTTCCTTAACTGTCCATGAGTGTAAAATTACAGCCATCTGGATGATGATCTCAAAAATCCTTCAAATTGTGGCACCCATGGTCTTTCTACTTAGTTATGAGCTGGAACAAAAAAATATTCCATCAGATATTTTTAGGGTCTAAAACTCTCTCATATGCACGAAAGGTAGCATGAACAAACGATAAGGCATTTTGCAATTCCCGGAACTACTAGTACATTCCTAAGTGTCCATCATAACATTACAGCTATGTGGTCTCTCATTTATGGCAGTGTGAGAGGACCTGGCATACCTTATTCTGAGTCATGTGAACTGTCTGCTTATGCCCAGTAAAGGATCTCATTATTCTTGCCAGTTATAGTCTTGTGTATTTTATTCAAACCAGCAAACCTCTGAGAGTGTTAGTAATTTAGCCTGTGATGGTGGGGTAGAGGAATAAAAGCCATGACTATGGCCCAGATTGTTATTTAGTGGCTCCAGGTACTTGAAGACGCAGGCAAGGATTATGAGTGTTCCCATCCTACGGTGGGAGAGAATGCACAAACCCAGGGGCAAATGTTCATAGAATAAATCTCCCTGGTGGAGACTAGCAAAACAACCATGACGCATGTCCTGTGAGTGAGCAAGGATGTCCTGCTGATGTCGACTGTTTGTGGAAATGAGAATCAGTGCAGTGCTGATACACACTGGGCAGCCACAAATGGGGGTAAGCTTTAGAGAAAAGTGCTGAACCACCTCTGAGGACGGCCTTAATGATGGCCCCACGCAGTCAAACTTCACTGTCGGTGAGGGTGAACACATGGACTAATTGGATGAAAGGGGGCTTTTGATCACAAGCAGTAGGAAGGAAGTGAACCAAAAAAGTATATTAAGATTTTTAGATGTTAAAATGTAAACATTTCATTGTCTGCCTTTTGTAAAACTCGTGGCCTTTGGTATACTGTTTGATAAAGAGGAAGCCTTATATGAGAATAGAGAGGTCTACTCTTTGGGTATGAGATGTCAGCTGAGATGTGTATTGTACAGCTTTAGAAAGTAAAAAAAAAAAAAAAAAAACTCTACATGTTACTGTTAGGGTACCCCAAGGATTCTGTTTTAGGGCCCTTACTATTCAACATATTTATCAATAACGTTCATTTATCCACATCTTAAGCCACACTTATCCAATATGCTAATTATTCTGCTATCATTTGCTCACAGCATCACCATATGGGATTAAGGCTGTAACCTGCTAGTAAAATGTATTTTGTTTTGAGTTGGATTCTCTCAGTCTCCATTTGTCAACTTTGTGATTCTGGGCAAGGCATCTAACCAGACAGTGCTCCCAAGCCTGTACATAAAATGGTTATCAACTCATCTAAAATAAAATAAAGGTTATTCAGCGAAATTATTGCATGTACTTTACTTTCTTAGTATTGGAAAATTCATCCATTAATATAGTACCCTTCACTAAGCTCCTTGGGGTGATCATTGAGGAGATTTTCTGTACATGTTAAGCACCTGTTTCTTTGTTCTGATTTCCTGCCAAGGAGGGTATCATATAACTGATTTGTTTGCAGTTAAAACCATTCTGTAGAGTCTCCTTGCTCCTTTATCTGTTTAAAAACTTTCATTTTGTGGCTCACTGCAGTTCTGCTGTCATAAACATTTCTGTAGTGTTTACTGTCTAAAAGAGTGTAGGCTAATAGCTGTAGTATTGTCCCAGTTCAGATTTGCTGTCTCTGAGCCTGTTTGTTTTTGCAGTGGTTGTTCTGAGCACATGACCAGGCCATCTTGAATTAGCAGAAGCCTTTCTTTACCTTTGTGGCAGGATTGTGTTGATTGGCTGCTGGCTGGTAGAGGTTGGATGGTCTAGGTCTTGGAGTACGCACTCATTTGTTCTTTTGAGCTTTTTTTAAAAAAGTTATTTAAAGTTGTATCTTCTGGTATTTAAGCTGCAACTTTGAGAGGATTTCTGTCTAAACACGCTGAGTTGAGTGGAGGAGGGGCATTGACTACAACTCTGATCTGAGATATATAACAATAAGTATCCTGTTTTTTTTATTTTTTGCTTATTTTTACTAGTTATTGCTTCTAGCAATTTATATATATCCCCACCAGGATCCATAAACCTAACAACAAAGAAGCTACTCTAGACTGGATACTGATAAATAGTCACCCCTTCTCTTATGAAGCAGGAATCTTTCCTGATGATGTCAGTGACCTCTCACTGACCTACATAATCAGGCAAAAGATCAATGCTCATAAACCAACCTTGTATAAAGCCATTCGATCCAACAAAATCTTTAATCCTATTAACTTCCAAACTGAACTGAAAGCATGTGACTGGTCACCTCTAAGACACCTCCAATTAGATGAAGCAGTATCCTACTTTAATGCCAAATTCTTAGAAATCCTGGACTATCATGCCCCATCCCGCTCAATGAGAAATAGGACTAAAACTGCTCCATGGCTAACAAAAGAGACAAGGCACAATATTATATTAAGAAATAAAATCTGGGCCAAATGGCGAGCAACTAAAAACCCAGCTGATCATCTAACATTTAGACAGCTGAGAAATGCTACCAAAAAAATCTATACTTCTAGATAAAAGAAACGTCTACCACAACAACCAGCAAACCCACCAATACAAACCTCAAAAGTTCTGGGCAGGCATAAACAGACTCATCCACCCAGGTCAGTCCAAAACTCTCACCCCAACAGGATCCACCTATGAAACTCCTAAGCATATTGCTAATACCTTCTTTACTGATACGGTCCAAACTCTTGCCAATTCACTACCTCCTGTTAGTACAAGTTTGTCATCCTCCTTGACGACTTTAACCCCCTCATTTAATTTACAACCAGTCCTAACATCCCTCATCTGCACTCTTTTTCATAAACTAAAACCTTGCACCCCCTCAGCTGACCTTCTACCAGCAGAATATCTACAGATAGCTGCAGCAGAAATAGCCTTTCCTATTTCCATCCTTATAAATAGAACCATTACTGAAGGAGTGATCCCATCTATCTGGAAAGTCTCCCACATTATCCCACTGCACAAAGGGGGCAACTCAACTGAACTCTCAAACTACCTCCCAATAGCTCTACTCTCTCCTTTAGCTAAAATTATGGAAAAATGTATCCACCGCCAACTACTAGACCACCTACTACAAAAAAACTTACTAGCTAACTGTCAGCACGGCTTTAGGTCTCACCATAGTACCACCACAGCCCTTTTATCCTTTTCCGACTGTATTAACGATAACCAAAACAACAATACTTTATCCTCAGCACTCTTTATTGACCTATCAAAAGCCTTTGATATGGTCAACCATCAACTTCTTTTGAATATACTTAAGTCACTTTCACTAGATACACAGGCTTTACAATAGTTTAAATCCTACCTTGAGAATAGGCAACAGGCTGTGCTTTGGGAAAATAATCTATCCTCTCACCTTCCTATTACCCTAGGAGTCCCTCAAGGTTCTATCCTGGGCCCTCACCTTTTCTCAGTTTTCATCAATGATCTTAATCTAATCATTCCTCAAGCTACATGTATCCAGTATGCTGATGACTCCACACTAATATGCTCGGCTACCTCTGCACCTCAACTCCAGGCCAGTACCCAAACTGTGTTTAACACAGTAGAAAGCTGGTTCTTACAGCATAGCCTCCTCCTGAATCCTAAAAAGACAAAACTATTACTCTTCACTCCCACGCAAAGCCCCCCCCCAATTGACTTCACAGTTATATCCAATGATGACATCATTACATCTCCTGACCCAACTACCAAGCTCTTAGGGGTAACAATAGACCATAATCTTAGCTTTGACACACACATTAACACAACAATAAAAACAGGAAACTTTAAATTAGGCTCCCTCTATAGGATTAAACCCTTCTTTACTCCAACAGCTAGAACAACTGTTGCCCACACCCATCTAATTTCCACCCTCCTCTATGCCTCTCCCATCTATACCAACGTATTAAAAAACAACCTTAACAAACTATCTACCTCATACAACAATATTGCCAGATTTGCTACTGGCTCCTCATTTAGAACTCACCACTGTCAAAACCTAAAGCAACTAGGATGGCTAGAACTTCATAATCAACTTCAGATTCAACAACTTATTATTGCCCATAAGATCTTGTAGCTTCCTAAAAATACTCCTATACTTACTAGCCTTCTAACCCCCTACAGTAATTTGACAACCCTTCGCGCAGCCAATAAAGTACTAGTATCTGCAGTCAAATCCAAAAATAAGTCTGGTGATTCTCTGTTCGCCAGCACTGTTGGCAAATCCTGGAACCTGTTTCCCAAGGAACTCTCATCTGTCTCCTCAGTGAAACTGTTCAAAAAACAACTCAGAGAATACCTTGGTAACCACTGGTTATGCCCATGTAGTAACCCAGACTAATCTTGCCACCATTTTCCCTGAACCCTACCTACATAACCATTTGCAATTTAATTCCAACTCTCTCTATGCTTCAGAGAGTAGACACACCTATACTAATTTAGTATTTGAAACATTTTCATACATATGATCTTCTAATTATGTACTTGCATACTTTGCAGTTTGCAGCAGTAACTTGTTATTCATATATAAATATCTATATAGATACTCTTTATATTTTTTATTACATGCTACCCTAAAGTTGCTATGCTACTATAGGATAAATGGGATGACTCACTGCTAAACTGGAGCTGCTATATTTGTTTGTGTATTTTTTTCACCTCTCTTTCTTATTATGTGCCACTATAAAATTGTTTGTTGTTCTATCTGTTTCTTATCTTCTGCTACTTTAATAGTAATATTTGTCTATATAACATTTGTATTATTCACCTTAAAATAGTACTGTACCTTAATTTGTTACAATTTTTACTTATCTGTACCTGAAGTTGCTAATATTTGCTTATGTGGAGCTTTTCTCCCCAGGTCTCTACTGAAAATGGACATATATCCAGCTAGACTAGCCCAGTCAACAAATGTAAAGTAAAATAAATAAATATATAGCACTATTTATTGCTTGCTGCATCCTTCTTACTGTATTTTACTGCTATTAACTAATCTGCATGGTTAAACTAAAATTGTCTGCCTTACAGGGCCTGATAAATAAGGTTTTTACTGTCACACTGTTTGTAAAGCTTTTTAGTTAGTTTCACTGTGTGAAAGGTATTAATGGGAAATTTTCTCTACTTGTTAAGTACCTGTTTGCTTGTTCTGATTTCCTGCCAAGGAGTGTATCATATAACTGATTTGTTTGCAGTAAAAGCATTCTGTAAAGTCTCCTTGCTTCTTTATGGGTTTAAAAACTTTCATTTTGTGGCTCACTGCTATTCCTCTGCTGTGATAAAAATTTCTGCAGTGTTTACTGTCTAAACGCGTGTAGGCTAGTAGCTGTGGTATTGTTCCCCACCCTTCCTCTCTGTTGGTGTCTTGCTGTTATACTTGGTGGCTTTGCAGTTGCCCGCCCCTACTGTAAATTTGATCTGGGACACTCCTCCCAGTCTAGTGTCATTAGCTCATTCTGCCTAATACAGAGAGAACATTTGAGAAGGCCAACACACTTAGTTTCCTAACCTTGAATTTTCTTCTGCTTCTCCTCTCTCCCTTTCCTTTACAAAAAAAATTGCTAGAATCTCCCTGTGTTCTGCTTAACTGTAACAAAAAATTATGCTGGTTTCCTGCCTTTCCTGTAACTACTCTAGTCCAGGTACAGATTTCCTATATCCAGGGCTGTTTGTAGGCTTCTAAGCCCGCCAAGCCTGTCTGTATTGGAGGGAAGCCTGCTAGCTTATCAGTGGGAGAGGTAAGCACTAGGTAACCTGTCTACCACATAAGGAGTGGTTCTGGCCCAGAAATTGTAGTTATTGGCTGTTTGGGCATTTTTTCCATCTCTCTCAACTTTCTGATTTAAAAGCCTGAATTTGCACTTGTATCTCCCCTTTCCTGTAACTAGTCTAGTCCAGATACAGATTTACTGTATCCAGGACTGTTTGTAAGCTCCTGAGGCTCCCATGCCTTTCTGTGTTGGAGGGAAGCCTGCTAGCTTATCAGTGGGAGTGGTAAGCACTAGATTTCTGGCCCAGAAATTGTAGTTATTGGTCATTTGGGCAATTCGTATTTGCACTTGTTTCTTTCCTGTAACTAGTATAGTTCAGATACATATTCTTAGTTTTAGCACTTGAATTTGCTTATTCGTGCTCTGCACTTGTTCAGAACTTGTTGTAAGCACTAAATAAGCTACAAATTACTACAGCACTCAAACTTCCTCATTACCTAGAGGAAAACAATTTTTGTACTTACTTTCCTCACTTGCTTAGAGAAAAACAGCTCTTGTACTCACTTTCCTCGCTTGTCTAGAGGAAAATAGTTTTTTATTCCGGCATGTCAAAGGGTCAGCTCCCAGTGTTCTCTCCTGTCTATCTGATGAATCTGGGCATCTTGGGGCAATGTAGCAATTGCCTCATGTAGACAGACAACCCTCTCCTCTTACCACCCAACACTACAACCTGTGAGAGATGCATTTATCTAGCCGAACTGAAGGTAAAACTCTCCCCAACCAAGACTGAACTTGACAGTCAAGAGAAGAAGGTAGACACTTGCACCGCACCACACTCATCACATAGTCCCACTAAACCTACACCACCAAAATCCACTCATAGAAATGCAGAAACATTCATGGAGGTTCTCAGTAATAATCTGCTCAAGCAACACAGACCTCCAAAGCAGAAATGCAAGCAACCTCCACCCCCCAACATAACCCAAATGACACATAGCCCACAGACTTAGTGTGCACTCGACCACAGCCCATAAGGCAAAACAACGTACCCAACACACTAGTCAAAGGTGACTCTAAAGTCAGGCACAGTGATGTCCCACTTACCAGGCTAAACAAGGAGAAGGTTACTGTCAACTGCCTGTCGGGTATCAGGATCTGCCGATAACCACGCACTCAGGTCACTCCACAACAAGTACAAATATGACCCTGTCATTGTCCATGTTGGTGTGAATGACCTGAGATGTACCACCCTGGACTACATGAAAAGAGACATGGAAGAGCTCTCCGATCTTGTAGCCCAGGCAGGTATGACCCTAGCCCTGAGTAGCATCCTGCCATCGCCCAGAATGATACCGCAGTACAAGGACAAAATGATTGACTTCAACACTTGGCTAAGCTTCTGGTGTCATTCTGAAGGGATCCCGTATCTGTCTGCCTGGGACAACATGATCGACAGACCACGATGCTTTGCCACAGATGGCCTGCACCTGTTGCCCCTGGGATTCCGGATACTGGCTAAGGCTCTTGCTGCCCCCATGCTGCCTTTTTTAGGTAAGGTTCAAATGACAAATTCACCACCATAACAGGAACAGGCAAGCAAAAACTGAGGGTAATGCTACTCAACGCTAGACGTCTAAATCCAAAATGCATTCCCTCGAGGCACTCCTTAAAATGGAGAACATCGATATCTGTGCAGTGACTGAGACCTGGTTCGAGGTTCCAGAGAGCACCCCTGCATTACCAGACTATAATGCATACCACACTTTTTGGCCATCTAACCTGGACCGGAACACCAAAAGTGAAGGTGTGTCCATATTCATTAAGGATATCCACACCTCCAGGCTAGTTGCTCAGCATAATGCATCTGAGGTTATCCAAGTGCAACTAACTCTGGGCAAAACTGCAATCCAAATTGTAGCTTGCTACAGATCCCCCACCATGCCTCCAGGATTCCCATTCCTCTTTTCTTGATGTACTGAAAAATATTAGGGTTCAACCAAACACCCTAATAATGGGTGATTTCAACTACCCCACCATTAACTGGGAAAACTGCTCATGTACCCACTCCTTTGCTCAACGCTTTATGGAATTCATAAATTCCAATGCCCCAGATCAACTTATCCACACCCCCACCAGTGGCAACAATATCCTAAACCTAGTCATTACCAACATGAGTGACTGGTGTTCCACACCTGAAGTTAACTCCTCATTTGTCAGATCATAAACTAATCATCCTTGATATTCACATCCCACCCCCACCCCTCATTAAGGAAACCACGGTAAAAAATTTTCTCCAAAGCCAACTTCATGCTTCTTAAGACAGAAGTGGTGAACTTCATGACACTCATGCAGATGGACAATACAGATGTTCTTCGTCTTCCATTGCTGCAGTCCTGACTATTGGGTATAGTCCGCGTCCCAGTCGGCCCGAATACCAGAGTATAAGGCTGACGTCGGTCAGGGCGCATTAGACTGACGTCAGTACGTCAGGGTACTAATGCGCATGACCGACGTCATATCCTCAGTCTTTTTTGCCGCATGGTCCATGCAGAAGCAGTTTTGCGAGTGCAGGTTGGCGTTTGAAATATTTCAAACCGGAGTTTCAGACGAAACAGAGTTGGTTGGTACCGTTGGGAACATTTTGGTTTTTCTTGCCTCAGTATTTTACCGGATGTCAGAAAAAGTGAATAACTGTATTTCTTGTGGGAAACAGATACCTCATAGGGATTATCATACCTTGTGTATACCTTGTTTAGGGCCTGAGCACGACGCTGTTGGTTGGCCCTCTTGTGGTAGGTTTAACAAACGCTTACTATTAAGAGGAGGTTAGACTGTGCCAGGTTAGTGTTTGGGAAGCGTTGTAATTATAAAATGCCGCCGGATGCTCGACGCCCGCCTCCAAGAAGCGCAAGGATAAAACAGTGAAGCCTAGGGTTGAGGAACCGCAGTCCCGGACGCCGGTTCTTTGGAAGGCTCAGTGGAGCCGGAGGTTTTGCCAGGAGTTTCCATGGAGTCCCAGGCAGAAACTATACTCTTACAGGATGTGCCTTCTCAGGAGGTAGGCCAGGCTGAGGGGGCTTCTCAAGTGACTGTTCTTCCCTCTCTTCCCAAGGTAGTTAGGGCCTCCTTCTGTTGCCAAAACTTCTATGAGGGGTAGGCCTCCTTCAGCTTCAGTGGGAGCTTCTCCTACCATTTCAGGTTCTGTGCCTAAGAAACATATGCTTAAGATGGCAGAAGATTTGATTACTATGATTAGGGGTTCTATGCCCCCGCCTGATAAGAGGCCTAGGGTGGAACCTGAGTTTGAGAGTTTTGAACAGTGTTCTGAGGCTTCAGAATCTTCTGTGGAAGATTTGCAGGAGTATCCTACCTATTCTGATTCTGATGTGGATGATTCCACTCCTACAGCGTCTCCACCTGAGGATTTTTCATTTTCAGAGACCTTGCATTCCATGAGGGAGCACTTTAAATGGGAAGGCCAGGATTACTCTGACTCCAGGAAAAGGCTTAGGGAGTTCTTGTTTTACCCCAGCATAGGTACAACCAGTCCTAACATCCCTCATCTGCACTCTTCTTCATAAACTAAAACCTTGCACCCCCTCAGCTGACCTTCTACCAGCAGAATATCTACAGATAGCTGCAGCAGAAATAGCCTTTCCTATTTCCATCCTTATAAATAGAACCATTACTGAAGGAGTGATCCCATCTATCTGGAAAGTCTCCCACATTATCCCACTGCACAAAGGGGGCAACTCAACTGAACTCTCAAACTACCTCCCAATAGCTCTACTCTCTCCTTTAGCTAAAATTATGGAAAAATGTATCCACCGCCAACTACTAGACCACCTACTACAAAAAAACTTACTAGCTAACTGTCAGCACGGCTTTAGGCCTCACCATAGTACCACCACAGCCCTTTTATCCTTTTCCGACTGTATTAACGATAACCAAAACAACAATACTTTATCCTCAGCACTCTTTATTGACCTATCAAAAGCCTTTGATATGGTCAACCATCAACTTCTTTTGAATATACTTAAGTCACTTTCACTAGATACACAGGCTTTACAATAGTTTAAATCCTACCTTGAGAATAGGCAACAGGCTGTGCTTTGGGAAAATAATCTATCCTCTCACCTTCCTATTACCCTAGGAGTCCCTCAAGGTTCTATCCTGGGCCCTCACCTTTTCTCAGTTTTCATCAATGATCTTAATCTAATCATTCCTCAAGCTACATGTATCCAGTATGCTGATGACTCCACACTAATATGCTCGGCTACCTCTGCACCTCAACTCCAGGCTAGTACCCAAACTGTGTTTAACACAGTAGAAAGCTGGTTCTTACAGCATAGCCTCCTCCTGAATCCTAAAAAGACAAAACTATTACTCTTCACTCCCACGCAAAGCCCCCCCCCCAATTGACTTCACAGTTATATCCAATGATGACATCATTATATCTCCTGACCCAACTACCAAGCTCTTAGGGGTAACAATAGACCATAATCTTAGCTTTGACACATTAACACAACAATAAAAACAGGAAACTTTAAATTAGGCTCCCTCTATAGGATTAAACCCTTCTTTACTCCAACAGCTAGAACAACTGTTGCCCACACCCATCTAATTTCCACCCTCCTCTATGCCTCTCCCATCTATACCAACGTATTAAAAAACAACCTTAACAAACTATCTACCTCATACAACAATATTGCCAGATTTGCTACTGGCTCCTCATTTAGAACTCACCACTGTCAAAACCTAAAGCAACTAGGATGGCTAGAACTTCATAATCGACTTCAGATTCAACAACTTATTATTGCCCATAAGATCTTGTAGCTTCCTAAAAATACTCCTATACTTACTAGCCTTCTAACCCCCTACAGTAATTTGACAACCCTTCGCGCAGCCAATAAAGTACTAGTATCTGCAGTCAAATCCAAAAATAAGTCTGGTGATTCTCTGTTCGCCAGCACTGTTGGCAAATCCTGGAACCTGTTTCCCAAGGAACTCTCATCTGTCTCCTCAGTGAAACTGTTCAAAAACAACTCAGAGAATACCTTGGTAACCACTGGTTATGCCCATGTAGTAACCCAGACTAATCTTGCCACCATTTTCCCTGAACCCTACCTACATAACCATTTGCAATTTAATTCCAACTCTCTCTATGCCTCAGAGAGTAGACACACCTATACTAATTTAGTATTTGTAACATTTTCATACATATGATCTTCTAATTATGTACTTGCATACTTTGCAGCTTGCAGCAGTAACTTGTTATTCATATATAAATATCTATATAGATACTCTTTATATTTTTTATTACATGCTACCCTAAAGTTGCTATGCTACTATAGGATAAATGGGATGACTCACTGCTAAACCGGAGCTGCTATATTTGTTTGTGTATTTTTTTCACCTCTCTTTCTTATTATGTGCCACTATAAAATTGTTTGTTGTTCTATCTGTTTCTTATCTTCTGCTACTTTAATAGTAATATTTGTCTATATAACATTTGTATTATTCACCTTAAAATAGTACTGTACCTTAATTTGTTACAATTTCACTTATCTGTACCTGAAGTTGCTAATATTTGCTTATGTGGAGCTTTTCTCCCCAGGTCTCTACTGAAAATGGACATATATCCAGCTAGACTAGCCCAGTCAACAAATGTAAAGTAAAATAAATAAATATATAGCACTATTTATTGCTTGCTGCATCCTTCTTACTGTATTTTACTGCTATTAACTAATCTGCATGGTTAAACTAAAATTGTCTGCCTTACAGGGCCTGATAAATAAGGTTTTTACTGTCACACTGTTTGTAAAGCTTTTTAGTTAGTTTCACTGTGTGAAAGGTATTAATGGGAAATTTTCTCTACTTGTTAAGTACCTGTTTGCTTGTTCTGATTTCCTGCCAAGGAGTGTATCATATAACTGATTTGTTTGCAGTAAAAGCATTCTGTAAAGTCTCCTTGCTTCTTTATGGGTTTAAAAACTTTCATTTTGTGGCTCACTGCTATTCCTCTGCTGTGATAAAAATTTCTGCAGTGTTTACTGTCTAAACGCGTGTAGGCTAGTAGCTGTGGTATTGTTCCCCACCCTTCCTCTGTTGGTGTCTTGCTGTTATACTTGGTGGCTTTGCAGTTGCCCGCCCCTACTGTAAATTTGATCTGGGACACTCCTCCCAGTCTAGTGTCATTAGCTCATTCTGCCTAATACAGAGAGAACATTTGAGAAGGCCAACACACTTAGTTTCCTAACCTTGAATTTTCTTCTGCTTCTCCTCTCTCCCTTTCCTTTACAAAAAAAAATTGCTAGAATCTCCCTGTGTTCTGCTTAACTGTAACAAAAAATTATGCTGGTTTCCTGCCTTTCCTGTAACTACTCTAGTCCAGGTACAGATTTCCTATATCCAGGACTGTTTGTAGGCTTCTAAGCCCGCCAAGCCTGTCTGTATTGGAGGGAAGCCTGCTAGCTTATCAGTGGGAGAGGTAAGCACTAGGTAACCTGTCTACCACATAAGGAGTGGTTCTGGCCCAGAAATTGTAGTTATTGGCTGTTTGGGCATTTTTTCCATCTCTCTCAACTTTCTGATTTAAAAGCCTGAATTTGCACTTGTATCTCCCCTTTCCTGTAACTAGTCTAGTCCAGATACAGATTTACTGTATCCAGGACTGTTTGTAAGCTCCTGAGGCTCCCATGCCTTTCTGTGTTGGAGGGAAGCCTGCTAGCTTATCAGTGGGAGTGGTAAGCACTAGATTTCTGGCCCAGAAATTGTAGTTATTGGTCATTTGGGCAATTCGTATTTGCACTTGTTTCTTTCCTGTAACTAGTATAGTTCAGATACATATTCTTAGTTTTAGCACTTGAATTTGCTTATTCGTGCTCTGCACTTGTTCAGAACTTGTTGTAAGCACTAAATAAGCTACAAATTACTACAGCACTCAAACTTCCTCATTACCTAGAGGAAAACAATTTTTGTACTTACTTTCCTCACTTGCTTAGAGAAAAACAGCTCTTGTACTCACTTTCCTCGCTTGTCTAGAGGAAAATAGTTTTTTATTCCGGCATGTCAAAGGGTCAGCTCCCAGTGTTCTCTCCTGTCTATCTGATGAATCTGGGCATCTTGGGGCAATGTAGCAATTGCCTCATGTAGACAGACAACCCTCTCCTCTTACCACCCAACACTACAACCTGTGAGAGATGCATTTATCTAGCCGAACTGAAGGTAAAACTCTCCCCAACCAAGACTGAACTTGACAGTCAAGAGAAGAAGGTAGACACTTGCACCGCACCACACTCATCACATAGTCCCACTAAACCTACACCACCAAAATCCACTCATAGAAATGCAGAAACATTCGCGGAGGTTCTCAGTAATAATCTGCTCAAGCAACACAGACCTCCAAAGCAGAAATGCAAGCAACCTCCACCCCCCAACATAACCCAAATGACACATAGCCCACAGACTTAGTGTGCACTCGACCACAGCCCATAAGGCAAAACAACGTACCCAACACACTAGTCAAAGGTGACTCTAAAGTCAGGCACAGTGATGTCCCACTTACCAGGCTAAACAAGGAGAAGGTTACTGTCAACTGCCTGTCGGGTATCAGGATCTGCCGCATAACCCACGCACTCAGGTCACTCCACAACAAGTACAAATATGACCCTGTCATTGTCCATGTTGGTGTGAATGACCTGAGATGTACCACCCTGGACTACATGAAAAGAGACATGGAAGAGCTCTCCGATCTTGTAGCCCAGGCAGGTATGACCCTAGCCCTGAGTAGCATCCTGCCATCGCCCAGAATTATACCGCAGTACAAGGACAAAATGATTGACTTCAACACTTGGCTAAGCTTCTGGTGTCATTCTGAAGGGATCCCGTATCTGTCTGCCTGGGACAACATGATCGACAGACCACGATGCTTTGCCACAGATGGCCTGCACCTGTTGCCCCTGGGATTCCGGATACTGGCTAAGGCTCTTGCTGCCCCCATGCTGCCTTTTTTAGGTAAGGTTCAAATGACAAATTCACCACCATAACAGGAACAGGCAAGCAAAAACTGAGGGTAATGCTACTCAACGCTAGACGTCTAAATCCAAAATGCATTCCCTCGAGGCACTCCTTAAAATGGAGAACATCGATATCTGTGCAGTGACTGAGACCTGGTTCGAGGTTCCAGAGAGCACCCCTGCATTACCAGACTATAATGCATACCACACTTTTTGCCATCTAACCTGGACCGGAACACCAAAAGTGAAGGTGTGTCCATATTCATTAAGGATATCCACACCTCCAGGCTAGTTGCTCAGCATAATGCATCTGAGGTTATCCAAGTGCAACTAACTCTGGGCAAAACTGCAATCCAAATTGTAGCTTGCTACAGATCCCCCACCATGCCTCCAGGATTCCCATTCCTCTTTTCTTGATGTACTGAAAAATATTAGGGTTCAACCAAACACCCTAATAATGGGTGATTTCAACTACCCCACCATTAACTGGGAAAACTGCTCATGTACCCACTCCTTTGCTCAACGCTTTATGGAATTCATAAATTCCAATGCCCCAGATCAACTTATCCACACCCCCACCAGTGGCAACAATATCCTAAACCTAGTCATTACCAACATGAGTGACTGGTGTTCCACACCTGAAGTTAACTCCTCATTTGTCAGATCATAAACTAATCATCCTTGATATTCACATCCCACCCCCACCCCTCATTAAGGAAACCACGGTAAAAAATTTTCTCCAAAGCCAACTTCATGCTTCTTAAGACAGAAGTGGTGAACTTCATGACACTCATGCAGATGGACAATACAGTTACAACTGCTGAATCCTACACAAATGCACTCTATAAGTATTTACTCAAGTGCATGGATCGTGCTATCCCAAACAGAACCAAGACACTATCCTCCAAAAAAGGAAGCAAATCTGGTGGTCCCCTGCCATAAACAAACTCAACAACAGAAGGAAGAAACTGTTACAAAAGAAAGTAAAATCCCATGAGTGGAGGAGCTCCGTGGTCAGCCTCAGTGAGAAGCTGAGATCCCTTGTAAGATCCTCCAAAGCTAGCTAGGAAAACAAAATTGCCACTGATTCTAGGGATAACCACAAAGCATTCTATAGCTATGTCAAGAATTTCAATGGCAACACCCAGATCTGCTCTGAGTTACAGCACAATGGCACGAAAATTACAGAACCAACTGATATTGCCAACATCCTGGCAAATAGGTTTAGTGCTAACTTTACCCCCTTCTCACCCCCTAAAGGGCCCTTATCTATACAGGAAGAATGCGCAGTCCCTGTAATCACAACTATGCAGGTAAAAGCTGCACTCTCTAAAGCCAAAAAGACAGCATCCATGGGACTGGACAACATCCCAGGCTGAGTTTTACATGAACTTCAGAATGAACTGGCTCCTGACCTAAGCATCATGTTCAGTCATAGCCTCACATCAGGCTTTGTGCACACTGAATGGCGCACAGCAACAGTTATCCCACTCCACAAAGGGGAAGCCACCACTGACCATGGGAACTATTGCCCATTAGCTTGACGAGCCTGGTCTGTAAGGCCATGGAACGTATCATCATGGAATTCATAAACAAAGACATTGGTAACCTCCAAACTCTGGACCCCACCCAGTTTGGGTTTGTGAAAGGCAGAAATGTGCCTCCTGAATCTGATCAACTTCTATGTGGCAGTCACCAAAGCTGTAGACGAGGGTAAGGTGGTTCACAAAGCCTATCTTGACCTCGCCAAGGCTTTCAACACCATCCCTCATTCTGGAATTATAGCTAAACTCACTAAACTAGGTATAAATCCCTACGTCACGAGATGGGTTGCCAACTGGCTCACTGACAGAACCCACACTGTAAAAGTTGCAGTCTCCAAATCTGACTTCAAACCAGTGACAAGTGGAGTACCACAGGATTCAGTCCTGGGATCTCTCCTGTTTGGTATCTACTTCTCTGAAGTACAGAAGACCTTTGGCTAATGAAGTTCGCAGATGACTGCAAACTAGGAGCCGTAGTTGAGTCCCCAAATGATGTGGACATCCTACAGAAGGGCCTCACCGAGACAGATGCCTGGTGTTAGCGCTATGGCCTCAAGCTCAATTCCAAAAAGTGTATTGTCATCCACTTTGGTAAACACTCTGTACCCATGAACTACCACATAGGCGGCAGTGTACTTAACGCCGAATGTGTGATAAGAGACCTTGGGACCCAGGTGGACAGTAGTCTCTCCTTTGATAATCACATCACCATAGTAGTCAGGAAATCCTTCTACATGGCACACCTCATCACAAAAGGATACTCATCCAGGAAAAAAGAGGTCAGTGTTCCTGTCTACTCGACACTCATTAGACCCATTATAGAGTACAACGCCCCTTTGGGAATGTACCTCACAAGACATCTGCAGCAGCTAGAAAGGCCACAGAAGTACCTCACAAAGTGGATTACTGGCCTCAAACAGATGCCCTACACTGACCATCTCATTTACTCCGTAGCATATCGTCTACTCCGAGGTGATCTCTGCCTAACATATAAAGCTATGTCAAACCCAGAGCTGTTGGACATGCTGCACCTAAAGAAATCCCAATCCCCCGAGCTACATGCACTAAGGACATAAACCTTGTCACCACAATAAACAGGACATGCTGGAGGGATAGATTCCTGACCCAGAGACTTCCCATACTCTGGAACAAGCTGCCCATCTGTGTTAAGCAAAGTCCTCATTAGCACTCTTCAAGAAAAATCTTGATGAGTGGATGGGAAATAGGAAATACACCCAGGGGATCAGTTCTGTGTCTCTGCTCGACAGGGACACAGGAAAATAACTTTCTTGGGTGGCGTAAGCCAGGGAACCTTGTTGGCTAGGCTTACTTAGGCCCTCAGGCTGATAGCCTAGTACCTACCTATGAACTGCTGACCTACTTTCATCTTCAGCTGGCTATCAAAAAAAAAATCTTGCCAAACGTTTGGTCTGTTTTATGTAGTCAGACCATTCCTATATTATAATGACCGAAACTCAACAGTCTCTGCTTACCTGTTACTTAGCATTCTCTATGTTACTATTTTCTACACTCCAGCCTACTGAAAAAAGTTGACCAGTGCTTTAACAAAATTGCTAATTTGCTACCAATATACTTCAGTATAGCTTACTGTTCCTATGCCAAATACCAAGTCCTCACTGTCAGGTCTCTTAATTTTAATGGAGATACTCCCCACGCCAATTATATCACAGAACTGTAGAATAAAGTCCCGTCTGCTATAAGACAAATCAATTTATTTCACTCCTTAAGCAATATTTGAAATCTTTTCTATCCAGTTCCTGGATTCATCTGTGCACTTCATCCCAGGATGGACATTATCTTTCTTTACTTATCATTTTATTTCTTCTCTTGACTAAAGCTTTTCCTGCTTTGATATGATACTAGTAAACCTAACTGCTGGCTTACTTTGATATGATATGAGTAAACCTGGCAACATATGGTTATGTTAGTGTTGGTAAAGTATATTACTGTTAACCTGATGTCCCCATGTCCATTATCCATCATTAGTTTGTGGCTTATACTTGTATCTCATTCTGTTGCATTAGTTACTGTTATATTCCTAAGTGTTTTATCTATATATTATCTCTGAATAGTTTGTTTTTCCTTCCTACTTTAGCATATTTGTATTTTCTGTATGAATCATTATTTGTAATTCAGGTTTTTCTCCTCAGACCCCTGGAGAAAATGGGTCTTTTATTGACACAGCTGGACTTTCCAGATAAGTAAATGCAAATAAGACTGATAATTTATTTACTTATTTAATTATCAAGGTGTGACAATGTGAGTTAGTGCCAACTATGCCAGGAGGAGAAGGGAAGTGGATGTGTAACGTGTGCCAGCATAGCTAGCTGGAGTTTTGTAAAAAATTGTGTCATATTATTAGTCTTATCCATTTTTTTATGATGGTGGACTTCTGTTTGCTGGAAAATGTTGTTTACCTGGCTCACATAAACAAGTCCTGCTTAACTGTTGTAGCAGCATTCCCTTGGAGAATATTTTGGAACAGTTAAACTATTGTGGAAAAACAGACTAAAAGAACTTGAATTCGCAATGCACTTTGATCAGAGAAATACAGATCTTTTTTCATAACCAAGTATGTACGTCATGAACACATTTTCTGCACACATTAATGCAGTCAGGTCTGCACTATGATATGAACTATTAATGTTGCATTGCACCAAGAAGTGTCATCCTTTGTTACTGTATCTTTTGGCTCAAAGTTTTTTTTTTTTTAACTTAAAAACTGAAAATGTATTTAAAGAACTCTACTGATTTAGGAGGTTGCAGGGTATGTCTGAGTGGGACTGTCCTTAGTGTTGACCAGATTAGTATGCAACTTCACAGGATGGCAAACCTTGTTTCAGGACCTACAAGTACAGATTTGTCTCTAGAATGGATTCTTAAGGAACCGCTTCATAGAAATCGAAACATTGCTGTCTACATTGTTTGTATACCCCCACCCCAGGTACAGGTGCTTTTAAAGAAATATTTTTTTTAATAGATCTCCAGAGGCCATTATATAATGTACATATGAGCTGTAACCTGAAAAGAAAAAAAATGATTCAGATACATCTGAGGGTTTAACCTTACAACAGTGTATGTATTGTATACCAGCTAACAAAGCCGTTCTTGCTAAATCATAGAACAGGCTCTCTCTGGCATGCACACTTGCTGGATGATAGTTACCTGCCTAACCTACCCAGAACCTGGTCCCTACAATTTAGATTATTGCAAATATTTACACCTGATCTGCAATATTATACTTTTAACATCATACTCAGTCCTGTTAAAGCTTATAGATGATAAGAGCAGAATCGGACAGGCTTACTAAACATAATTAATTTACCTGTCTGTTTACTACCCGGCTGATAGTTTTTCTTGGACTACGCCGCATGCCTCGTGGTTTCAACCTGCTCTGTTCACCCTCGCTGCACTTGGGCTCTCTTCTCTCCCATACCCTACCCCAAATTCCCACCCACCCCAGCTACACATAAGCTTATACTTCACTGTAACAACACCCACTTGCCACCTACCAATCCCATCGCACCTAACCATACTTCCTAAATGGAGCAGTTAATCTCCCTCTCCTTAAAGTACCATCATTACTTATAGCACTATTCTTTCATCTTGCATCCTTACTTACAATTACATCTATAGACCCTCCTCACCCTGACAGGTTTAAAAATAACTCTACTCCTTTTTACCTCTGGTTCTCTGCTATGCCTATTATATACCCTCTCCTCATATGATACTCCCCTACATCATCTCTACATATCAAACGTCACATAATTCTCTTCAATTTCTTATAACTCCAGTCCTTTTCCACACCACTGTCAAAGACTATCACACACTTAAATTCCTCCCACAGCTAACTAAATCTCCAGCCATGCTTAGATTCACTAGACTCCTATAGAAGCTTCCCAAACTCTATCGTCACGTAACCAAACAATTAAGTCTAGCAGTAGACATCCATCCCACTCCTGGTTCCACCTCTACCCAGTATACACTATCCAAACCATCACAACCTAACCTTGCATGGATTCACTAGAGAAACAAGTCATTCCACCACCTGTTCAATGTAAATGTAAGGAGCATAGCCAACAAAACTCACAATCTACATGCTTTACTCTATCCCACTGTTCCCCTGATAGAGTTACTTTAACAGAAACCTGGCTAAAACCAAATATTACTAGTAATGAAATCACACCCCAGGCTACAATATCTTACAGAAAGATCGAATAAACAAAAAAGGGGAAGGTGTAGCTATCTTATACAAAGACTACCTCCCGCTTCACCTCTTTGACTCTTCCATCTCAGATATGACAAATGCTGAAGTAATTCAAGCTAAATTAACCATTAACTCCAGCAAACACCATAACATTATAGGTGGATACATATCAGACAACAACATTGCTACACTTGAAAACTTACTACAGTGGTGTTCCACATTTCACCCCCAAGAAACCATCATCATGGGGTACTTTAATATTGATTGGCTGCTCTGCTCCTCTCCAACAACACACATTAATCTGTACTGGTTTGCCCAACTCATCACAGCCCCCACCTGGACTGACAAAACCTGTAAATGAAACTCCATACTAGACTGGATTCTAGTTAACTCTCCCCACCTATCATCCCACTCAGGCTGTCTCCCTGACAACCTGAGCTACCACAGCCCAACTTTTCTCATTAGAGACTGCAACCATCCAATGCACCAAGCTACCTTCCGTACAATTAGGAACAGAAAAAAATGTTAATCCTAACAATTTTATCTCTGCTCTAAAACATTGCTACTGGGAACATCTCAAACAAATGCCCCTAGATGAGGCAGTACTCATTTTTAACAACACCTTCCTTAATATTGTCAACACTCATGCACCAGCTAGAAACATTAGAGTCAAAGCCAGTTATGTACCCTGGTTAACCAAAGAAACCAGATCCCTTCTCAAAGCCAGAGATAAAGCCTGGTTACAGTTCCATAAGAACAAAATCAGTACTACTAAACAGCATTTCCTTGAACTTTGAAATAGAATCAAAAAACTAATTAAAATGGACAAATCACACAACTACCGAAATATCCAAACCAAGCATCACAAGAATCCACACAAGTTCTGGGCTGCAGTTAATAACCTATTGCAACCAGGTAAAATTACTACTCCCACTCCAAAAACAACTAACAACTATGAAAGTATAGCTACCCAATTCAATACTTTCTTTACAGAATCCATCCAAACTCTAGCTAACAACCAGACTAAAACCAATCCTACCCCTGAACCAAACCATAATTTACCCCCGCAAAACACCTCCAGTCAATTCAAGCTATATCCAGTCTCCACCAGTTACATAAAAAAAACTAAAGCCTACCACTTTAGCCACTGATAATCTCCCTCCAGAATATCTTCAAATCACAGCAGAAGCGATCTCCTACCCAGTAGCCATACTCATAAATAGATCAATAACTGAAGAATATGTTCCCACTATCTGGAAAATGTCTCTCATTCTGCCCCTTTACAAAGGCGGCAGCTCTTGTGAGCTTACAGCTACTGCCTCATTGCCATTCTTTCACTCCTGTCCAAAATCCTGGAAAGAAAAGTACACTCCCAACTCATGGAATACCTCCTCTCACACAATCTCCTATCCCATACCCAGTATGGTTTTCGTCCTCCACATAGTACCACAACAGCCCTACTGTCCTTTACTAACATAATTAACCAACACAGGAACAATTCCCAATTTGTATCAGCCTTATTCCTTGACTTGTCAAAGGCCTTTGACATAGTCAACCACAGCAAACTCATTAGCATCTTTTCCTTCCTTAACCTCAGCCATACTACTATTACATAGTTCCAAAGCTACTTAGCACACTGGCAACAAGCAGTCCATTGGCAACAATCCCTCTCACACCTCCTCCCAGTAACCTTAGGGGTCCCTCAAGGCTCCATCCTTGGACCCCTTCTATTCTACCTCTTTATAACCAGCTACAGTCTGCTACCCCCATGACACCATGATTCAGTACGTGGATGACTCAACCCTGATCTGCTCAGCCTCCTCCCTCAGCAGCCTTCAAACCATTACCCAAGACTCCTTTTTATCTGTAGAAAACTGGCTAACCAACTCCCAGTTTATACTAATTCCCAACAAAACAAATGTTGTGCTCTTCTGCCCCACTAGGAATACCTCCCCCCTCCCCCACCTGCCATATCTACTCTAAAAACAGAATCATGATCACTCCAACTGCTAGGTGTAATAATTGACAACAGCTCGAAATTTGACCTCCATATAGATCAAACCATGAAAAAAGTACACAAGAAACTCTGCCTCCTGTATAGAAACAACCAATTTCAAACAAGTAGTACAAAAGTCACTATTGCCAGGACCCAAATCATATCAACACTCTTATATGCAATCCCAATCCTAACCAACCTCTGTAAAACAGACCTTGCCAAACTTGAAGCTTATTACAATAAAATCTCTAAATTTGCCACCAATGCATCTTACAAGTCACATCATTGCTTATTCCTCAAACAGCTCAATTGGCTTGAACTCCCTCAGCTCCTCCACTTGAATCAAATAACCTTAGCCTATAAAATTCTCCACTACCCAAATAAGACCCCAGCCCTCAATGACCTCATACAGCCATACTTAGCTTCAAGATTCCTCCGCTCTATCAATAAACTTCCACTTCATTTTACTAAAGCAAACAATTCAGCGGGCAAATCCATTTTTTTCAACTACATTTCTAAGCTTTGGAACACACTACAAAATTCACTATTGACTATTCCCTCAACAAAACAATTAAAAAAATTCCAAAAAATGCACCTTGTAAATTACTGGCTTTGTCCCTGCAGCTCCCCAGGATAGGCCACTTCCCTGTACCACTCTGCTTATTAAACCATTTTCTAACCCTGTGCTTAACTGATTATGACCAATTCTTTAAGCTAAGAGCTGAATGCTCTACACTCCTTGCTGATAGTTATGTTTATTACTTCAACTGTCAATCTAGCTATCTCTGCATATTTGTTACTGACAATCTTTTAATTTCTAGTACTTTCAGTATAACTACAAACTGTGTGTTTTATCTACAATTGTAATGCCTCCCACTGTTTTTGTTGATAGGATTTATATATCTTACTATGTTACTTTATGACTTGGAGCGTATTTCCCTGGGCCTCCACTGAAAAAGGAGACATGTCCAGCTGGACTTTCCCAGTAAATGTAAAATAAATAAATAAAATACATTTGTATATCAAACTGATTTGTATAGATGCTTTTGTTGACAATATATTTGTAAAGCTGCTTGTGTTAAAAATGTACCAACAGTGGGTCCCTGTGGACAGAAAAGAAGTGCACCTGTATGTCAGACTGCATTGTAACTGTTGAAATTAATATATTGTAACAGAGGATACTGGAAGAGAAGAGGTTAATCTCAGTCCAGTTAACTTTGAAAAATAGTCTGAAATTAAATTACCTGGTATAGGCCATAAAGATTGTAGTTTACAGTTCTTATTGCAGCCAGAGACAAAATTGCTGTGAAAACCAGGACTAGGAATCCTACTGTATTATCCTTAGGAGTGAACTGATTGCTACTCAGGAAAGGGTGGAAGCTTTCAGATGCTATAACACATCTTAGCAAAGCTCTAGATGTGTGTATTATGACACATACGTGCTAGATTCTGGTTAAGTTTTAGTAAACAGGGTAGTCTGGGAAACAGAGTCAGATGACCAGATGTATGTGATTTCATTCTGTAATCCAGCACTGAAATTATGTTTTAATACTAGATGAGACAGAAGTTTCACAACATTCTGTTTGTGAAATCTGAAAAAGAAGGACCACTCACCCACATCACCTTGCCTTGCTTTAGTAAGTAACCACAGAATAGTAATTCTTTAGATCATTCAGGAAAATATGGTGAAATTAGTTAAGTACTGTTTTTCTGTATCTGTGTAAACCTTTCCATCTGTTATTTTTAATATTTCCTGTGATTGAAACTCCAGTATTTATTGAAAATAGATTGTATTTTCATGTTTTTTTATCATTAAATACATTTAAACTTTTCACCGTGGCTGGTCTTTTAGAGAATAGTTTAACCTTTCAGAGTACTTATATTTATTTGGTGATACTATGGCCACTCCTGAAAGGCTTGCTGCATTGGTCAACTACTACCATTTGTATTAGTAATAATCTTACTCATTATAATTAGGCACCCTTGTAAGAGTAATAATCACAAAAATACAAGGTTAAATCCCTACCTTTTGCTTAAATCAATAATTGCCTGTACAAAATCATTAAACAAATGTGAATTTGTCCTACCAAAATTATTAACCCCATCCATAACAATCTTGATAAAAAGTTTACTGTAAATTCAGACTATTCCTAATTGTACAACTAGGCAAGAAAGGAACAGTAATAAAAGCTTTACTCTTATTTGGTAAAAATATTTCTAACATCCTTTCAAAGAGAGTATCTCTTCCATATTTTCCTTACTAGACAAACTAATGTTTTTCATCCCAATCTCATTTTCACACCTCCACCTACCTCCTCTAGACTAACAGTGTTTTCTCAATAATGTCTTGTACTTTTCCTAAATATGGAAAGATAAAAGTTAATTCTGTTTGAGTCACACTTTGTTTAAATAGCTTGACATTAGCAAATAAATGCCCACCTTGATTTTCAAATTTTCTTATCCAATTCCCAACCTTTAGACTTTGCATCATAACTTAAGCATTTACTACAACAAAATAACCCCCCATCCAATGAATCCATTAAACAAAACTTAACCATTTCTTCCATTCCAAAAGTGAAAAATAAAACTATAATAAAAATACTAACACTACAGACACACCTACCATGCAAAGATGTGCAAAGCATATGATTTTACTTCTTTTTTGTTAGTATTGCACTGTTTTCAGAACTTTTCCCCTTGCTCTCAATGCATAATTATATTGATTATTGCTAATCTTTATATAGTTACAGTATTAGAGCAATATTCTGGTTTAAATTTATGTTTGTTGGATGTGTTGTGATGTGGCACAGTGTTATTTATTAATAAAATTCCACTCCTTAAAAAAGGGGGCTCTTTATACAATGTGGTGATTTGCAATTCAGAGACACTTTAGCCACAATGAGGAAATACCTCATTATTGGCTAACATTCATATCTCTGAATCACTACTGACCGCACTAAGCAGCTCTTTGCTGTAGTATGTACTATTGGCAACTCATACATTCCATCATTTACTCTACCACAGACACACACACACACACACACACACACACACACACACACACACACACACACACACACACACACACACACACACACACACACACACACAGATACATGTAGGCACAACCACAGACACACCACAACTTCAGTTGTTCTGCTCTCGTACTCAGATGACTTATTGAGTAAGACTTGGGTTCCTGTCCATAGCATAAAATATATCATGAAAGTATCTTAAATACATTTGCAGTGTTTCATAAAATATGATTAAAAATAAATTCTCATTCCCAATGACAAGAAATAAATTCTCAAAAGCTGTGACATATGCTTTCCCATAGCAACTGCCAAGAGCTCACGATCAAAGATAAAAAAGCTTTTTCTTGAAAATGGTTTCCATATACATAAAATACGGTATATATTATTAGTACTGAGTTTATTAAACAAAATTAGATTATTCCAGAACCACTCTACCACAAACATGCACACATTCAAACTGGACTGAGCTATCTCCTTGTCATCATCTAAACAGGACTTTCATTAGCCTGTTTGAATCTATTCAAAGAATGGCTATATATGAGCTAGTAAGAGGACTGCATCTTCCTACAACATTTGGCATGTTGTTTTCTAAAGTCAAGCAAACACATATCAGGCTATACATCTTTAAAATAAAATATACTTCATGCTGGAACTTAGAAATCTTAGGAGATCTTATGAGTAAAGAAGCCTTCTTTTCATAGTATTGTTTCAGTTGTGTGTTCTCAACAAATATGCATTGGATGCTACTAAAATCTGGTACAATGTATGAGCTGAATGTTTTATAGTATTTGGACTATAGCTGTAGAAGGTATAAAAATGAACATGTCTGGTCTTATGAAAGGATTTTCTTTCATTGATTTATTCATTCATTCTTTCATTCAGGGCCTAGATACAGCAGGGCCATAATGTCACACAGCTTTTGCATCTAGCTACATCTTATTCTGAATTCATGTCTGTACCTTTATTTCTATCTTTCCATCAGTACCTCTGTACCTTGTAAACACACACACACACACACACACACACACACACACACACACACACTTACCTTCTTTCTCAACCAAACAGCCAAATGTGCACACACACATTTACCTTCTCTCATAACGGAACCGCTAGGCTAGCTTAAATTCCGCACACTTGTGCGGAATGTATTTACATCCACGTTGTCATGTGTGCATGTGACACATGTCACTTGCACTGCATAGTAAAGAAGTTTTTTTTCTTCTTTTTTTTGTTGTAATTGTCAACCTGTAGCTTTAAAAGTGGGAGGGCACTCATCTCCCCTCACTCTATGGTTCTGGCACCTATACAAATATACTTATAATTTACTTCTCTAAATGCAAAAATGTAGTCCATATGCTTTGGTTATCAAGTTTGCAGCAGTCTCAAGACTGAGGTGGCAGACTGCTCATGTAATGTAAAATACCAGTAGGGTTGGAGGTTATTTACCACATGCTTGAGCTGCAGTTAGCTACAACAAAGTCAGAAAAACAAATAGTACTATCAAACAAAAACGGCTGTAGGTAAAACCAAGGTGCATAAAAACATGAAGTAAGAACAAAAGAACAATGCACCAAGGTAGCACACAATAGCGTCTTTAATAAAATAAACAAAAGAAAACAGTGGTAAGCGCTTTCGCAACACTCAGTTGCTTTATCAGACAAAATGTTAAAACAGCTCATTTCTTAAATACTCTTGAAACCAATTAGCATAATTAGTGATGTCATACCTGAAGGAGCATTTAAAGGCACAGACAAAAACTAAACATAAATCAGATAAAATACATCACACAAGCTTCTACTAAGCATAAGAAATCTTTTTAAAAAATCAGTTATGTAAAATTCATTCATAAGTAAGAGGCAATAAATATTATGCTTAAAATTATTTGTGTTTAAGGCATCTGGCTTTCAAAAAAGGGACCAGAGATGTGGCACCATTAAGACCTGGATATTTGTCTGCATTAAGTTTCATTATCCATTTTTGTTCACAGCCTTCAGTAATATTTTCTATATCCCCTCCTCTCAAATTTTTATGTATCTGTTGTAAGACAAAAAACTGGAAGGAATGTGAGGGATCAGTGTTCATGACATGATTAGCTAATGCATTTGTATGTTTTCTATTCCTGATATCACGAAGATGTTCCAAAATTCTATCTTTAAAAGATCTATTAGTCTTGCCAACATAGAAAACAGGACATCTCTTGCAGAAACCATAATAAACCACATCAGTACTTTTACAATCAGCATATGTATGGAATACAGATGGAACTGTTTTGTTGGATGAGTATATGTATTTGTGCTATAAATGTAAGGACATGCCCTACATGACCTGCATGGATAGGTACCCTGATGTGTGGAAAAAGAATTTGGCTTGTATGTCTCTCTATTACAAAGATGCTGTTTGAGTGATTTATTATTCCTAAAGCTAAACTGTGGAATGCTAGTGGTAATAGCATTTAGATTAGGTACTTCTTGCAAAAGGTGCCAGTGTTTCTTGACAACATTAATATATTGGTTTATGTTGCTGGCAAACTGAAACACTACTCTAAACTCATTAATAGGCAAGGTACCATTGCTATTAGTAGCAGGATTATCCATGGCTGGATTAAAATAGGGTCTGCATTTTGTGTGCCTCAATTTCCAGGCATCAGAGACTGTTTTATCAATCTCAGTAGTATTATAGTATAGTATACAGCAGGTACAAGTATGACTCAGTCATTGTCCATGCTGGTGTAAACGACCTGAGACGCATCTCCCTGGACTACATGAAAAGAGACATAGAGGAGCTCTCTGATTATGTAGCCCAGGCAGGTATGACCCTGACCTTGAGCAGTATCCTACCTTCACCAAGAATGATGCCACAATACAGAGACAAGATGATCAGCTTTAATAATTGGCTTAATCTCTGGTGTCATTCAAAGGGGATCCAATGTCTGTCTGCCTGGGATGACATGCTGGACAAGCCACGCTGCTTCGCAAGGGACGGCTTGCACCTGTCACCCCTGGGCTTCCGGATATTGGCTAAGGCTCTTGCCACCCCCATAGTGCCTTTTTTAGGCAAGGCTCAAATTCTAAACCTACCACCCTAGAACAAAACAAAGGAAAAAAACTAAGGGTAATGCTGCTCAATGCCAGAAGTCTCAACCTCAAGATGCACGCACTCGAAGCCCTTCTCAGTATGGAGAACATCGATGTCTGTGCTGTGACTGAAACCTGGTTCAAGGCTCCTGAGAGCACCCCGGCACTATCAGGTTTTACCTCGTATCATGCGTTCCGGCCCCAAAATCCAGACAACACCAAGAAAGGAGGAGGGGTGTCCATATTCATCAAAGACACCCTCACCTCCAGGTTGGTGGCAACGCACGATGCATCAGAGACCATCCAGGTGCAATTAACCATAGGCAAGACTGCTCTGCAATTTGTAGCATGTTACAGGCCACCCTCTCAAACTCAGGAACCTCACACAGTTTTCCTGCAAACTCTGGAGGGGATAAATGTAACCCCAAACACCATCATACTAGGTGATTTCAACTATCCAAATATAGACTGGGATCACTATTCAAGCCCCAACACCCTAGCCCAAAGGTTCCTAGAGTTCATAAACTCAAATGCCTTGGAACAACTAGTCACCATACCCACAAGAGGCGAAAACATACTTGATCTCATCATCACGAACATGGGGTCAAAATGTTCAACACGGGAGGTATACCCCTCATTAGTGAGGTCAGATCATAAACTAATCTCACTGGAAGTCCACATCCTGCCCCCACCCCAGATAAAAAAGACCACAGTGAAGAACTTCTCTAAAGCCGACTTCACACTTCTTAGGACTGGTGTGGCCTCTTTCAAGGCCCCCGAAACAGCGGAAACCATCACTAAAGCCGCTGAATCACATACAAATGCCTTCTACCAGCACCTCCAGGACTGCATGGATCAGACAATCCCAAACAAAACAAAGACTCCTTGTACCAAAGGCAAGCGTCCAGTCTGGTGGACCCCAGCCATAAACAAGCTCTACAACAAAAGGAGAAAGCTACTACAAGATAGAGCAAAATCCCTAAAAGGGAAGACACCTTTGATCATTATAAGTAAAAAAACTAAGAGCTCTCATAAAATCATCCAAGGCAAATTTTGAAAGAAAAATCGCCAAGGACTCAAAAGACAATCACAAGGCCTTTTTTAGTTATGTTAGAAACCTGGGAGGAAACTCCCAGATATGCTCAGAACTAGTTCAAAATGATGTAAAGATCACTGAACCTACAGACATTGCCAACATACTGGCTAACAGGTTCAGTGCAAACCCCCCCTCCCCCACAAAAGGAGAAATATCTATACCAGAGGATTGTAGCCTCCCAAATATCTCAAATACTCAGGTGAGAACAGCTCTCTCCAAGGCGAAAAACACAGCATCCATGGGGCCTGATGGTGTCCCCGGTTGTGTGCTCCATGAACTCATTGAGGAATTAAACCCGCAATTAGGGCAGCTGTTCAGTCTTAGCCTCACCTCAGGATACGTACCCAAGGAGTGGCGTACGGCAACTGTGGTCCCACTACATAAAGGCGGTGCCTCCACCGACCCCGGAAACTATCGTCCCATCAGCTTGACAAGCCTGGTCTGCAAAGCTATGGAGAGGATCATAATGGAACTCATAAATAAAGACATAGGGGACCTGCAGACATTGGATCAAACCCAATTTGGCTTTGTCAAGGGCAGATCATGCCTCCTAAACTTGGTTGACTTTTTCGAAACAGTCACCAAGGCCATTGATGAGGGCAAGGCAGTCCACACAGCCTACCTTGACCTAGCAAAGGCTTTCGACACAATACCCCACTCGGGCATCATAGAGAAACTCACCAGCTTAAATGTAAACCCATACGTCACAAGATGGGTTGCAAACTGGCTAAGTGACAGAACCCACAGGGTCAGAGTTGCTGGCGCTATGTCTCATTCCAAGCCTGTCACAAGCGGTGTCCCACAGGGCTCGGTCCTGGGCCCACTCTTGTTCGGCATCTACTTTTCAGAAGTACAGGCAAGCACAGGAGGATTATGGCTGACAAAGTTCGCAGATGACTGCAAACTGGGCGCCATAGTTGAAAACACATCAGACACCGATATCCTTCAGAAGGGTCTCATAGAAACGGATAACTGGTGCCAAAGCCATGGCCTAAAGTTAAACGCTAAAAAATGCATAGTCATACCCTTCGGGAAAAACAAGGTTACCCCCAGCTACCATATAGGTGGCAATCCACTAAGCACAGAAGAGGTTATCAGGGATCTGGGGACCCAGGTTGACAGTAACCTTTCATTTGACACCCATGTTACCAAAGTAGTTAGGAAGACCTTCTACATTGCCCACCTGATCATGAAGGGATTCACATCTAGGTCAAGGGAGGTCATCATCCCCCTGTACTCATCACTCATCAGACCGATGATTGAGTATAATGCCCCATTTGGAATGTATCTGACCCGACACCTGCAGCAATTGGAAAGGCCCCAAAAGTTCCTCACCAAAAGGATAAAGGGTCTCAAAAATCTGTCCTATGCTGCCAGACTGAAGGAGCTCCAGCTCTACTCAGTCGCTTACCGCCTGCTCAGAGGTGACCTGTGCCTGACATACAAGGCCATGTCCAACCCCGAATTAATGAACATGCTTCACCTCAAAAAATCTAAATCCACCAGATCTACAAGAGCACGAGACTTGAACCTTGACACGGTCATAAATAGGACGTGCTGGAGGGACAGATTCATCACCCAGAGACTCCCTATGCTGTGGAACAAAATTCCGGTACATGTGAGGCAGAGCACCTCGCTGGCTTTGTTCAAGAGAAATCTTGACCAATGGATGGGAGATTGCAGGTATGCCCCAGGGATCACCTCAGTGTCACTGCTTGACAGAGGCACACCTAAATAATGGGCATAGTATCCTTCAAACTAAAGGGGTGGCGAAAGTCACAAAACTCTGGGCTAGGCTTATAAATGCCCTAGGGCAGATAGCCTAGTATGAACCTATGAACCTATAGCCTCTTTGGAGAAAATCACATTTGAGATTACTAAGTGCTGCATGTGCATCCTCATCATTGTTGTGTAATCTCAGGGTCCTGAATACTTGCCCTTTTAATACATTTCTTGGAATATGTCTGGGGTACATGCTTGTTTTATGCATGTATGTATTTTTTCTAGTAGGTTTGTGGTAAACTTGACTCCTTAGATTATTTAGATAAGATTTAGTCAAATGTACATCAAGAAAATCAATATTTTCAGCAGAGATCTGATATGAAAATCTTAAAAAATCTGTAGTAGTATGTAAGTAAGTCACAAAGGATGCAAAATTAAAACCATCACCTTTCCATAACATAAAAACATCATCCACAAACCGCACATACCATAATACATGTTCGATAAAGGCTTGCTGCTTTGGTCAACCACTACCATTTGTATTAGTATTAATCAGTATAATTATGCACCCTTGTAAGAGTAATAATCACAAAAATACAAGGTTAAATCCCTACCTTTTGCTTAAATCAATAATTGCCTCTAAAAAAATCATTAAATAAATGTGAATTTGTCCTACCAAAATTATTAACCCCATCCATAACAATCACATTGTGTCTTTTTTCTTGATAAAAAGTTTACTGTAAATTCAGAATATTCCTAATTGTACAACTAGGCAAGAAAGGAACAGTAATAAAATCTTTACTCTTATTTGGTAAAATATTTCTAACATCCTTTCAAAGAGAGTATCTCTTCCATATTTTCCTTACTAGACAAACTAATGTTTTTCATCCCAATCTCATTTTCACACCACCACCTACCTCCTCTAGACTAACAGTGTTTTCTCAATAATGTCTTGTACTTTTCCTAAATATGGAAAAAGTTAATTCTGTTTGAGTCGCACACTGTTTAAATAGATGACATTAGCAAATAAATGCCTACCTTGATTTTCAAATTTTCTTATCCAATTCCCAACCTTTAGACTTTGCATCATAAATTAAGCATTTATTACAACAAAATAAACCCCCATCCAATGAATCCATTAAACGAAACTTAACCATTTCTTCCATTCCAAAAGTGAAAAATAAAACTATAATAAAAATACTAACACTCTTAACACAAATACACCTACCATGCAAAGATGTGCAAAGCATATGATTTTACTTCTTTTTTGTTAATATTGCACTGTTTTCAGAACTTTTCCCCTTGCTCTCAATGCATAATTATATTGATTATTGCTAATCTTTATATAGTTACAGTATTAGAGCAATATTCTGGTTTATATTTATGTTTGTTGAATGTGTTGTGATGTGGCACAATGTTATTTATTAATAAAATTCCACTACTTAAAAAAGGGGGCTCTTTATACAATGTGGTGATTTGCAATTCAGAGACACTTTAGCCACAATGAGGAAATACCTCATTATTGGCTAACATTCATATCTCTGAATCACTACTGACCGCACTAAGCAGCTCTTTGCTGTAGTATGTACTGTTGGCAACTCATACATTCCATCATTTACTCTACCACAGACATATACACACACACACACACACACACACACACACACACACACACACACACACACACACACACACACACACACACACCCTCCAGCACCCCACCCCCACACACACACACAGATACATGTAGGCACAACCACAGACACACCACAACTTCAGTTGTTCTGCTCTCGTACTCAGATGACTTATTGAGTAAGACTTGGGTTCCTGTCCATAGCATAAATATATCATGAAAGTATCTTAAATACATTTGCAGTGTTTCATAAAATATGATTAAAAATAAATTCTCATTCCCAATGACGAGAAATAAATTCTCAAAAGCTGTGGCATATGCTTTCCCATAGCAACTGCCAAGAGCTCACGATCAAAGATAAAAAAAGTTTTTTCTTGAAAATGGTTTCCATATACATAAAATGCGGTATATATCATTAGTACTGAGTTTATTAAACAAAATTAGATTATTCCTGAAAAACTCTACCACAAACATGCACACATTCAAACTGGACTGAGCTATCTCCTTGTCATCATCTAAACAGGACTTTCATTAGCCTGTCTGAATCTATTCAAAGAATGGCTATATATGAGCTAGTAAGAGGACTGCATCTTCCTACAACATTTGTCATGTTGTTTTCTAAAGTCAAGCAAACACATTATCAGGTTATACATCTTTAAAATAAAATATACTTCATGCTGGAACTTAGAAATCTTAGGAGATCTTATGAGTAAAGAAGCCTTCTTTTTATAGTATTGTTTCAGTTGTGTGTTCTCAACAAATATGCATTGGATGCTACTAAAATCTGGTACAATGTCTGAGCTAAATGTTTTATAGTATTTGGACTATAGCTGTAGAAGGTATAAAAATGAACATGTCTGGTCTTATGAAAGGATTTTCTTTCATTGATTTATTCATTCATTCTTTCATTCAGGGCCTAGAATACAGCAGGGCCATAATGTCACACTGCTTTTGCATCAACGTGATTAGCTACATCTTATTCTGTATTCATATCTGTACCTTTATTTGTATCTTTCCATCAGTACCTCTGTACCTTGTAAACACACACACACACACACTTACCTTCTTTCTCAACCGAACAGCCAAATGCGCGCACACACACATTTACCTTCTCTCATAATGGAACCACTAGGCTAGCTTAAATTCCGCACACGTGTGCGGAATGTATTTACATCAATGTTGGCATGTGTGCATGTGACACATGTAAGGTCCTCCTTAATGGAGAAGACACTTGCACTGCATAGTAAAGAAGTTTTTTTTTTTCTTTTTTTCGTTGTAATTGTTAACCTGTAGCTTTAAAAGTGTGAGGGCACTCATCTCCCCTCACTCTGTGGTTCTGGCACCTATATAAATATACTTATAATTTACTTCTCTAAATGCAAAAATGTAGTCCATATGCTTTGGTTATCAAGTTTGCAGCAGTCTCAAGACTGAGGTGGCAGACTGCTCATGTAATGTAAAATACCAGTAGGGGTGGAGGTTATTTACCACATGCTTTAGCTGCTGTTAGCCACAACAAAGTCAGAAAAACACTTGGGCACCGCAGAAAAAAACAAACAAAAAGCAATGCCCATTGTAAAGATGCCTTAAATTAATAGCTTTAACTTCAGATAAAGAGCAAACAACACACACAACTAATTTAAATGGTAAGGTAAGTGCATTATAAATATACGTAAAAGTTGGTCTTCCAGTTGGTTTTCTTTCCAAGACTTCTAGGCATTCTTTCTCTGCTCTATCATATTGTTGATGCCATCTGTCAGCCAGGGGCATAACTGACCTCCAAGTCTTCTGTGATGTCTGGGAAGAGTGATTCTTCAGTTAGAATAAGGGTGGAGATGAAGAACAGAGCATGTACAGGGTCTAAGAGGCAGTACAAATCTGTAGTGCTGAGGAGAGCATTAGGATAGTTTACGCTCTGGAAAAGGTTGGCTTGTGACAGTTTGTAGTACTGCTTTTATTTGTTTTAGCTACATGGTCTTAAAAAAAAAAAAACAGGATATCAATCACTTAATCTTTGGCAGTCTTCAGCCTTTTTGCATCCCTGTTGTATGTTATGAGCAGGCCAAGTGTTGAATCATTCCCTGGTTACAGATAGGTCTTCTCTTCTGCAACATTTATAGTTAGTTTCTTCATGTTTTTCAAGGTTCAGTCTTGGTATAATACGTAAACACATTAACTAAACATTTAATAACATCTGCATCTAGAGCGGACACTGTAAATGGTCTCCAGCAATGATTCTCATGGTATACTCTTGAGTACCAGCTAATCTACCAGGGTATACAGATGCTAGCATCTGCCTTTTACCTTGCCTGTGGTTAAAGAGTTTTTTTGTGTTTAAATAACCTCTGTGCCTTTTACAGAATCTGTGTGGTTTAAAAAATATATAATGTAAACAACCAACAGTGTAAATGTAGCATTGTCTGTTGCCTGACAAGCAAGACACTCTGCATGAGTGTGTGTGTGTGTGTGTGTGTGTGTGTGTGTGTGTGTGTGTGTGTGTGTGTGTGTGTGTGCGCGTGTATATTTGTAAGCACACACATACACAATTATTCATACTGCCCACACTGCTGCATTATGGGAGAAGTGAGTGGAAAATAGGAGTCCCTGAAACACAGGATGGATCACAGTACAACTCCTTTTCATGATTGTTCCCTTGTCAGGGAGCAAGTGCATCATGGAATGAGTTGCTGAAATGGGTACTAA
>NC_056746.1:333899806-333922306 GCF_019279795.1 Protopterus annectens
GGGTTCCTAACAGGCGCAGGTTCAGTCATCATCATCAGGAGACATGCCTGGATGGCATTGTGTGATTTTACGGAGCCCTTCAGTGTCATTCATCAGTGCTCCATTTGATGGACCCTCTCTGTTTGGGTCCACTGTTAAAGTGATACTTTTCTGCAGTGAGCAAGATGGAAAGACCTTGTCTGCTGTGGGAATCCATTTTTTTACTCCGCAGGGACAGTTTTCTAGCAATCAAAATGGTGGTAAGAAGATGTAGTTCTGGAAGTCTCAAGGACCTTTTCTGGACTCTTGCAGAGGTTTTTCTCCCAGAGGCAGAGGGGGGAGCAATACCAGAAGACACCACCCACATGGCAGAGGGGGTCCGCAAAACCAAGGTTTTCAAGATTCCTTCTTGGATAGACCATTTTAGCACTCCTGAAGGATTGCCCAACTGCTCTTCTCTGGAGACAGTCGGGGGAGCTTGTCTTTGCACCCAAAAGCCTGGGCAGCCATCAGAAAAGGTGTACGTGGGTGCAAAGAATTGTATCCAGAGGATATTTCATTCCCTTTTTGCAAGTTCCTTCAGTGAAAAGAAAATGTCTCCCTGGTGTTCCACCCAATCACTGGGAGTTAGCAGCCCTGAAGATTCAAAAGCTGCTATACATGAGAGCCATCCAAGAGGTTCCACCAGACCAAAGAGGATCCAGATTTTACTCAAGGTTCTTTTTAGTGCCAAAGAAAGCGGGGGACATGAGCTATCCTGGAATTCAGATATCTGAACCAGTTTGTAAAAAACTCCAAATTCCAGATGGTCATGTTTCAGTCCATTCTGCCTGTGTTACAGAAGGATGAATGGATGGGCTCTGTAGATCGTTAGGACATGTACTGTGACATCAAAATGAGCAGATGCTCTCAAAGACACCTACACTTCCGGTTGGAGCCAGCCATTATCGGTTCAGAGCCCTACCCTTTGGTCTCACCACAACCCCCAGGGTGTTCACCTAGTGCATGGCAGTGGTAACAGCTCATGTCGGACTACATGGATTCAGAGTGTTTCCTTGTTTAGATGACTGGCTCTTCACCACACCAGCTAGGCTTCTTCTAATAAAATCCAGGAATCGCTTACTTCAATTATCTCAGTCTCTGGAGATCACAATAATCAGTCTTTCAAAGTTCCACCTTCAGCCATTTCAAGTCTTGGAGTTAATAGGGGCTCGTCTAGGTACAGTCAATTGTCTTGCTCTTTACCACAAAACAAAATTCTTACCTTGAGATCACATGTCAGACAGATTCTATTCCACCCCTCTGCCCCAGCAAAAATGGTTCCCAAATCCCTGGGAGTGATGGCTGCAGCAGTTACCTTGATACTGACTGCTCATCTTCACATTCAAATCCTCCATTGGAATCTAGCAGTACGATGGTCAGTTCTCCGACAACCTTTGCAACATCCTATAAAACTATCTCTAGTCTGCAAGGATTCCCTACTGTGGTGGATTCAATCCGACAAGATTTGTCAAGGATATCTCTTTATCGATACATCCCAATTGAGGTGGGGTGGGGCATTTCTTGGGATGGACTGCTCAAGTCATGTGGTCCCCAGAAGAGGCCAAACTGCATGTAAACATTGTGTAGATGAGAGTGGTTCTTTTAGCCTTTCAGGTCTTTCAGAGTTCTCTTTCTCTTGGGACAATTGCTGTCCAAATGGACAATATGTTAGTGGTTTGGTATATCAACAAACACGGGGGAATGAGTGGGTGATCTCCAACCACGTTCTTGCAGTGACGCACATACTGGGGAAATCCAGTGATCTAGCTGATGAGCTTAGCAGGACTGTCCTGATGCCTCACGAGTGGTCTCTCAGTCAGCCAGTGGCAAATATGATCTTCCACATGTGGTGTCAACCTTGCAGCAATCTGTTTGCCTCTCTCTTGAAAATACAAGTGCAGCAGGTTGTTGGCTCTAATTCCCAGTCAGGGAAAATCACAGAGAAAAGCTGTCGTCCACACCTGGCCCTCCGGTCTTCAATATGCTTATCCTCCCCTGTCGCTAACCCCCACATTTCTTTGGAAAGCACTCCAGTTGAAGAGCAAGGTAGTCCTCATTGCCCCCTTCTGACCTTAGCAAGTATAGTTCCCTTATCTTATCCCATCCATCAGAGATGACTCATCTGGACATTGCAGGCCTCAGATTGACCTATGGTTTCTCCAGTTGTAGGTTCATAGGTGTTTATTAGGCTAACGACCACAAGGGCCTTTTTAAGCCTAGCCATGCATCCCAAGTCTCTGACGAGTTCTGGTACCCTTGATAACGGTAAGCATGGGCCTGGGAGATGAGCCATTTACAGGTTACCTGTGTCCAATAGAGACATTGATGGCTAGGCATTCCAGGCTTTTCTCTTCTGTTTGCCAAGTTGTATTTTCATCTTAGAAACCTTCCACAAGATGTATTTATAAGGGTAAATGGAAGAGACTTTCTTTTTGGTCACAGCAGAAGAGAGTTGGATCCTTTCACCACTCCAATCCCTGCTGTTTTAGATTTTCTGGCTTCAGTTTTTCACAGTGGTGCTAGTCCACCATTAAAGTTTAGTTGGCAGCCATCTCTGACTGTCACATCAGAGATGATGCTCCCTGTAAGCTTCATCCAGGTTTTGTAAAGTTCCTTAAAGGCAACGTTTTACTTAGATCTCTGAAAATAATGCTTAACTGACAATGACTGGATGGTTTATAAGTGATTTATAATGTTTACAATTATAGTTGTTTCAATGGTGTCTGTGATATAAACTGTTTGTAGCTAAAGTGATATTATTTTGTATGTTTTTCATTCATATAAATGTAAGATTGCCTTTGCCATATGTGCAAATTTAATAAAGATGTTTGGAAAAAAAGATTCCACTCCTCCTTGGGATCTTACACTTGTTTTACAGAGTTTAATATGATCACCCTTTGAGCCCTCTGCTAAGTCAGATCTCAAGTTTCTTTCCTGGCAAATAGTCTTTCTTCTGGCTATAACTTCTGCAAGACGAGCTTCTGAGCTATAAGCGCACACTTAGAGTTATCTGATTTTCCACAAAGATAGGGTTACCTTACATACTAATCCTTCCTTTTTATCCAAAAATTGCCTCTGAAACAAACATCAATCAGGTGATCAGTTTGCCAGTTTTCTTTCCGAAATTACCTTTTAGATGCACATAGGCAATTTCATTGTTGTTTTCATAGGACAAAAGAATTTAGAAAATATGACCAATTGTTTGTGTCCTTTTCCAGTAACATAGATTCATAGATTACTACTAGGCTAACTACCTTTGTGAGCCATTTAAAGCCTAGCCAATTACCCCATGTGAGAATCAAACCCTGCACCTTGTGTCTGTAAGGTTAACACCTTAACCATTATGCCAAATCCCACCCCACAAATTGGAAAAAAAACAGTATCCAAAGCTACCCTAGCCAAATGGATAACAGATCGTATCTCTTATGTTTATTCTTTGAGAGATTTAACCTTGCCAGATCATCCAAATGCACACTCATCTAGGTCAATGGCTATGTCAGCTGCTTTTTGGGCCAGATCTTTTTTTTCTGTAGGTGATATTTGTACAGCTGCCACATGGTCTAACAGTCGTACTTTTATTGTTCATTACAAGTTAGATCTCATATCCAAAAGTAGGGCTGCATTGAGTTCTGTGGTTCTCTAGAACATCATTCCATGAGGGCCACCCAGGGTTAACATAGCTGAGGACTCTGTCACATTCATCGAACAAATGAAAATGACATCATCAGATATAAAAGTTATGTACTTACCATAAGTATGCATCTCTGTTGTCCATTTTCATTCTTCTTGAATCCCCCCTCCTTCCCCCATCCATGTCTTTGGGAATGACCTGATGAAATTTTTTGAATGACCTGATGAAATTTTTTGTTAGTAACCACAGCTCATATTTGAACCCTTATTCCATTACGCTGCTGTCTCTCAGTATTATTATTATTATTATTATTATTATAATTTATACTCTGATAGTCATATAGAATCAGCAAACTTGATCTGAGGTTATGCAGTGGTCAGGGGCATTATGAGTGATGGGAAGAGTTCTAGAGTTGTATCCAAGAATCTAGAGATAAGTGGCTGAGTCACATCCAAGAGCTGGATCCGAGACCCATTTGTTGAGGAAGAATGAAAATGGACATCACAAATGCATAGCTACGGTAAGTACATAACTTGTATTTACATGTTGTTGCTCAGCTTTTTATGTGGGAAAAACTTCTATTTTTCTTTTAGATTACACATATTTGAACATTTAAATGACATTAGATGTCAGCGAGAAAGTCATCATCTGTGCAAGCTCTGGGTGCAGAATTCTGTGTTTTGGGAATGGATAAAATTATGGCAAAAAGTCCAAATAAATTAGGATGGGAACAAATGCTTAGTCAAAAGTAATGTTTTTGGATTGTTCATTTGGGAGGATTATTTTCTCCTGGTTTGAATGAGTATTAATGAAATGCTTTTTTTATGGTACTATACCTTTAAAAAGAATTGGGTTGTGATGTCAGTAACAGCAATTAGTAAATAATTGTTTAAAGTTTGAATATTTATGTCATCATACTGAAGAAGGCTTTGAAGAATTATATGATGTCTTCTGTTGGTTTCTTGCTGTTACTTGCATTTATATGCATGCATACTATTTATTGTGACCAACTAGTCTTAATACTGTATTGTACTAAGTACAATAAATACATGGAGACAACCACTTCAGTTAATACATTTTACTGTTACATTTTCATTTTGGATCTACGAGCATGCAACACAGATGCTGTCAGCTCTCTGTGGCAAATTCCCAAAGCTTGTTTATACTGACTCATATTTATACCAAAAAGTCTGATATTTTTTCTCAAAGTCTAATGTATAACAGTTCTTTATTTGTATAACAGTTTTCTTTTGTTCCCTTGTCCTTGGTTCTTTGTAGTATGATGATCCATAGAAACTCAGTCTTGCATTATCTGAAACGTGGTGTTCCAGCACTATCTGAAACTTGATGTTACATCTCTTTATATCATTGATGTCCTTCCAGTTGCCATCTGCGCAGTTATTTTTACAGACTTTCTTTCTCAATAACATACTCCTTTACATGAATGCCAATATCTAATAAGCTATCCCAGCATACTTACTACTTTCTATATTTCAGCATTTTATACTATTCCTAAATTAACCCTTTATATTTCATATCATTCTTGCAGCTTTTTATTCAAACTAATAATCATGCTAGCAACAGTTAATATTATTCTTTCAGGTCCCCCTTATTTTATTTATTTATTTTTTGGAGGAACGGACTAAACTTTAGTTAAAGAAAAGACTGCATTTTTTTAGTATTGCTATTTACAGTATTTACTATGACTTGTTGAGTTATTGCAACTCTTTGTAACCTGCAGCATATAAAACAATTTCAAGCTGTCATTATTATTATGACCTCCAAAACTACTAACACAGGATGTATTAACCAATTTAGCAATTTGGTTACAGATGATGACTATTTTGTGAATATGTCCCACCAGTTATGGGCATTGTCAGCTTCTGTTTTTGTTTTTTACTATTAACACTGGTTTATTTGAAACCACACATACAAACTATGGTGCCACTTTAAGAAACATTTTGAAATTTGAAGGCAATATTGCCCATTTATACAACATTTTGTTCAATTTACAAATTTACATACATTAGTACTAAACTGTAATCTGTCAAATATACTTGTAATGACTTACTTCCCTTGTGGTTATAAATGTACAATCTTTGAGATATCTTGTTCTACTAGTTTTTATATCAAGCTCTTTTAAATCTGCAAAACTTGGAAATGTAATATTGAAGTGCAATATTGTTTTTTGGTATTTCTGTCCTGTACCATTTGATCTGTATGAAATACTGGCCTTTTACCCAAAATGGTAACTATTTTAACCCATGGTTACTGTCTTGTTTGTACAAATAAACAGGGTATTGGTAAAAATCATACCCTTTTTTTTTCTGAATGTATTCTTATTTTTGTGTTATTGTCTACACACTGTGACATTTTTTGCATGATGTCTTTTCTTGTCAGAACTGTTAAATTTTTGAGGTAATGTACAGCATCTAATAGAGATAGAGCTGTTTACTGAAATGTTTGTCAGTCTTTGATTCTTTCTCTACGTTTATGTATGCCTGACCTTGTTTAGCTAACCATGCTGTTATATTTGTGATAAATGTTATCCTCCCAAACATACATGCTGTATGTGTTTTACAACTGAAATTGTCTTGTATTCTATTTTGTGTAGCATTTTCCTAAGTTTTATTCGTGAAATATTGTAATTCCCTCTGTTTTGTTGTTCAGAATGATGCAAATGAAATGCAGATGTCTGTGTTGAATGCTGCGTGCCTTGTTTCGCAGCTGCATTTTTATCTATAGTCCTTGAAGCATGTTCCAGACACTGAACATTCAGCTTGTCTCAAGCTGTACCAGAATATATGTATGCTTGCAAACAGAAATGCATGTATTTAACAAACTATATTATTTTTACATATATTTTAGCAACAGATGTGTATATGCATCTAACTAGCAAATAGATGTGCACATGCATTTATACATTTTTAAACATATCTATCACGGTATACATTCCCTCTGTTTTATTTTAAATTCAAAACTGTCTATATCAGTATGTACTTTTTAGTCAAGTTATATTGCTATTAACTAGAAACACATTGAGAAACAAAACCTTTAGTCATGTTTTAATACAGCAAGCTAACACAGTTTAATATTGTCAACACAATGATGACAACCATTACTATTAAAACTAGATGAATCTGAATATGACTTTATGCAGTGATGTTCTATACAGTAATTTATTGACAATGCTTGAGGATTTTATTGCAAATGCATTGAAGTCTTATTTTTTTGAAAAAAAAAACATGTTACTATATACTGTACGGAATACACTTGCTTGTTACTCTACATAGATAAACCATTTACTATATACTGTACAGAATACACTTGCTTGCACAGATTGTTTTTGCATTTGTACATACATGGCTGTAATGTACACTCAGTCTAGTTTTCAAACCTAGCATTAAACTGAAGCCTGCTAATTACATTACTTGAAACATTAAAATGTATTTTTGGTATTACCACTTTGCACTTTTATTTGAGTCCCTTTTGCAGTACTGTTTACACAGTTAGTGTAAAATTGAAAGTATGCCCTTCCCCCTGTAGTATACATCATTTTATTGCAATACGGTTTATTTGCTTTATGCTGTGAGAATTTAATGTATGCTTGCCTTTTGGCTGTTACCTAGACTGTGGCACTTTGGTCTTACACATTTGCTCATTTATTTTGGCCATTTTTAAAAACAGAAAATATTTTTATAAATCTTTTGCTGTTGCCTATACTGTCAAAGTTGTAGTAGGAAATGCTTTTACCCATTTTTGAAAAGATGGTTACTGTTACTAGTAGCTATTCGTACCCTCCTTTTTTGTAAAGTGACCTGCATAATTTATTTTAACTGCATACCATAGCCCAGGTACTGACTGTACTCGGTGTAGTATTTACTTGCAAACAGATTATTAATGACATGTATGCACAATTATGATGTCTTATTACAATTACCAAACAGGATTTTTATAGACTTTTGTGCTTTTTGTTTAATGCTGCACATGAATACTTAACAATAATGTTTTAGAAAAACATAAGCCATTTGGCCTGGCAGCCAGTCTTTTTTTCTTGACCTTATAAATTTCAATACCAGTAACATTTTATCTTATACAATAGTCTTGTAACTACCCATTCCAGCCTGGAAAGATTTGAGCTCACATACTTTTTTTTCCTGCGCATTCCAGACGCTTAACCCATAACTCATTTAGCACTTACTTGTACCTTCAGTCTTTTGTTAATAATAAACATTCGTAATTTGCCTAGCTATGCATAATACTGCTTTTAAATACTGTTTTTGCTGGAGTCTTTGCTATTTTTGATGCTATTATACAATTACAAAATATTGTAAGAAACAAAAGAGATATTGGCTTAACTAAAACATGCTTAAAATATATTATTTTTTGCTGCATTTTGCTTTTTTTTGCCTTTTCTTTAGAAAAAAAAAAAATACATGCATGTCAGTCTTGTGATGTTCTTTTTTCTTGCGTTTACTCTTGATTTTTTTATGTAAAACTGTTGTTTTGTTATAATGGTTTGAAAAAAACTAATGTGAATTTGTTGTTAAATCTCATTTATTATTCTCACTGATGTTCAGAGCCGATCCTCGGCCCCCATGGCCGTAGCAAAAGCTCAAGGGTTGCCAGTAGCTCAAGAAGTCAGCTCGAAATGTTTTTTGCTATCGCAAAAGTTTAAAAAATCTTTCTCTTCCTTTGTGTGTTTTTCTCATTAAAATAATATAGTTTTATGAAGGTTAGATTGTAGAGATAGTGCCCTGTGTTGGCTTAGTTTTCTCAGTGTTGGGCCTTTTCTTAGCCCTATTTAGTTTTAACAATCTTATTCTTGTTATTAGTATTTTTTTAGTGTGGGCCTAGTTAGCCCTGTATTTAACCTCTACAGGTTAATTTTGTGGTGTGTCTGTTTCTAACATGTTTGATGAGAAGGAAAAGTCTCACCCCAAATCGGGGTTTAAGAAATGTCCAGATTGTGGACAGGAAATGTCCGTCATGGACGGACATGTCCAATGTGTTTACTGTCTGGGGGCTAAACACCTCCAAAACTCTTGCAGTATTTGCCGCTGTTTTTCATCTAGAGTTCTCTTGGAGAGAAGAAGAAAACTCATTGATAGGGGGTTGCTGCAGCATACTTTCTCTGAGGCATTGGGTAGCCAGGAAGGTGCCAGCACGTCTTCAAAATCTTCTAATCTTCAGATTCTAAACTAACTAAGAAGGCAAAAGAATCAGAGGGTACAGGGTCATCAGTTCCACAGTCCTCGGAACCGAGTGTCCCTTTTGTTTGGAGCCAGCTCCCAGTCTTGGAGCCGGTCTCTGAGGTTCCCTCATCTCCTCTGCTCCAGTCAGCACCTTTGGTGCATTCCTCAAAGTCTTCGGTCAGCCTTTCTGATATGGATTTGGATCGGCTAGTGCAGAAGCTTCTACGGGCACCAGGACTTAATAAATTATTGTCGGCCCCAACCATTTCATTGGAGCCAAAGACCATTGAACCGGACTTGACTACTCCTCCTTCGAGCTGTACTGGACTCTCGGAGCAGCAGGAGCCCGAATCGATAGTTGTTGAACCTATGGAACTGAGACCATTACCAGTGCTATCGGTTCCATCTACTCAGACGTCCTCGGCGCCGACCGAGGACGCTAGGAGCCGACACACACCTGTCGGGTCCGGGGAGGATAGTCTGACCGATTTGTTGGTGCCGACTCTTTCTCTTGGGACTTTGGCTCAGATGAGCTCGGCAACTACCTCTGGCTTGGAGCCCATGGTTTCGATGCGGGAGGATCGGATGGTCCCTCCAGATCTGTCTACCCCATCTTGTCGGAGCCATAATGCTTTCAATGCCATGAGGAGAGTCCTGACTCCTAAGACATCGCTGGCATCAGTTTGGGCTTCCTTCTCCCATCAAGCTCCTCTGTCCGCTTCTACGTCTACCGGTCCCTCTAAGCGTAGAGACCCTGAGCCTCAAGTAGACCCACAGGGTGTCCCCTGCTCTTCTGATACCTCCCCAGATCTCCCCACTGAGGAGGTACCCAGGAAGAGACTGTGCAAGAGGAGGCACTTAGACTCCCCACAGGAGTCTTTGACATCCGACACTGACTTGGATGAGTCAGAAGGGTCCCCTTGATCACCCTCTGAGGCTATCTCCTTTGCGGAGGTATTAGTCAGAGGGGTGATTGGCAGTCCAAAACCCCTACTGAGGACGAGTCAGTGCTCTTGAAGGCTGTTGGGTCTCATCCTTCCACTTTTTGGGTGTCTCCGCCTTACGATGAGCTCATGAAGCTGATCTCTCGTAAGGCGTGGGAGTCACCGGAGGCCATGGAAACTGTCCCTCAGAAGCCGAATAAGTTTATCTCTGCCCCAGTGGACAAAGCCTTTTTGAACAAAGGAGTGCCTGTTGATGCCATAGTGGTAGCTGCAGCCACCAAAAAGGAAGTGTCTGAAACATCCGCATCTATCCATCCTCCTAACAGAGAATCTAGGATCATGGATAGATATGGGAAATGCATGTTTAGTTCAGCAACTTTTTCTCTGCGATTGCTGAACTACTTAACCCATTTTATGAGACTGCAAAGAGATCTCCTGAAAGAGCTAGGAGATACTCTCCAGGGTACTGTAGCTGCAGGGGTTGCCGACAAAGTCAACACACAGCTCGCTACCCTAAACTCGGTTGTGAACTCATCCATGCATCTCATATCTTATGTAGCTGATGGTTCGAGTAGAGCCACTAGTTCAGGCATTGCTCTGCGGAGACAAGCTTGGATGCATCTCTGTTCCTTTGTGGAGCCCTTTAAGTCTTCCTTTATGAACACCCCATTTGATGGCTCATCACTGTTTGGGCCTAAAGTAAAGGAAACTTTAACCAGGTGTGAGCAGAAAGGCAAGACCCTATCTGCTGTTGGAGTCTGTTTTTCTACCACTACTTGGTCCTATCCCAAGGGCCATAGGGGTGGGGAAAATATGGCTCCGAAAAGCACAGGGAGCCTTTCAGGACACACATGGAGAAACCCCCTCTAGAGGCAGAGGAGGGGGTTATAACAGAAGATGCCACCCGCGTGGCAGAGGGGGTCTGCAGCAACAGGGTGACAGAGGCCAGTTCTCTGGTCAGCCCTACCAGTGCTCCTGAAAGGAGGCCTGGCTGTCCGGCTCTGGAGGCAGTCGGGGGTCACTTATCTTTGTACCCAGAAGTCTGGCTAAACCTAACATCAGATACATGGGTACAAAGCATCATTTACAGAGGATATTTCATACCGTTCTCTTCCCCACCCACTCCTGTAAACAGAATCCCAGATGTTCCACCCAGTCTCAGGGAGCAAGCAATCATGGAGGTCCAAAAATTGCTAGAAAAAAGAGTCATCCAACCAGTCCCAGCAGACCAAGTTGGATTCGGAACTTACTCAAGATTCTTTTTGGTACCAAAGAAAACAGGGGACTGGAGACCTATCTTGGACCTCAGCAGACTCAACCAATTCGTAAAGAAAGAGAAGTTCCAAATGGTCACGCTTCAGTCCATTCTTCCCTTCCTAGGGAAAGGCGATTGGATGTGCTCCATAGATCTCAAAGATGTGTACTATCACATAAAGATGAACAGACACTCCAGGGATCACCTGCATTTCCATCTGGGAGCCAATCATTACCAGTTTCGAGCCCTGCCCTTTGGTCTCACTACAGCCCCCAGAGTGTTCAAATGCATGGCAGTGGTCACGGCTCACCTGAGGCGTCTAGGATTCCAGGTGTTTCCATACCTAGACGATTGGCTCCTCACCGCTACCACCAGGCATCAACTGACTCAGGCAACACAATATACTCTGACACTCTGCCATCAATTAGGCATTACAATCAACTTCGAAAAGTCTGCCTTATCGCCATTGCAGCATACCATTTTTATAGGAGCAGAGTTAGATACCTCAACCACCACTCTACGTCTTCCAATCAAAAGAGTCTCACTTCTTCATCAGCATGTCAACTCACTGGTGTCAAAGAACAGAGCTACAACAGCAGAGGTCTTGAAGGTGCTAGGTTCAATGGTGGCAGCAATCCTGGCTGTAAAACTCACAAGGATGCATATGCGAATCCTTCAATGGCTCCTCTTCACTCAGTGGTCTTACCAAAAGCTACCGATGCACCACATGATTCTCATCACAGATTCTTGCAAGAGAGACCTTCGGTGGTGGTTGACGTCTCTTCATGTCAAAATTGGAAGACCCTTTGTTGTCCCCCCCCAGTAGCCACTGTGACCACGGACGCTTCCCTGATAGGGTGGGGGGACATTTTCATGGAAAGACTGCCCAAGACACATGGACGGATCAAGAGTCACATCTGCATATCAGTGTTCCAGAGTTGAGAGCGGTACTTCTGGCTTTGCAGTACTTTCAGGACTCTCTTCCTCTAGGGACAGTTGCAATTCAGATGGACAACATGTCAGTGGTCTGGTACTTGAACAAACAAGGCGGAACCAAGTCTTACCCCCTTTGTGGTATGGCAATGGGCTGTGTCATCCCACCGTTTTCTGATAGCAACACACATCACGGGGAAATCCAACGTGATAGCGGACAAGCTGAGCAAGGCAATACTGTTGCCTCACAAGTGGTCTCTCAACCAACGAGTTGCGGATTTGATTTTCCACAAATGGGGCCAGCCTTGCTACAACCTTTTTGCCAGTCACATCAATACCAAATGCAGAAGCTGCTTTGCCCTAATTCCACCTCCAGGACATTCCCCGAGAGATGCACTAGTACATGATTGGCCTCCAGGTCTCCTATATGCATTCCCACCTATTCCATTGATACCCAAGGTTTTACAGAAAGCAAAATCACTGGGAAGGACAGTTATCCTCATAGCCCCCTACTGGCCTCGACAGATTTGGTTCCCCTTCCTTCACCATCATCTGCTGGAGGATCCATGGATCCTGGACCCGGTTCCGGACCGTCTGACACACCTGTCAGGGGACCTCCATCCTTCACTGCAGTCCCTAAAGCTGACTGCTTGGCTAATCCACATAATTCCCCTAATCGCCAGGCTTCATTCACTCTCAGATGATACAAGACAAATCCTTTTGTCTTCTCACAAGCCATCCACCAGGAAACTATACTGCAGTAAGTGGAACAGGTTTTCAGCCTGGGGCAATATACAGAAAATCTACCCTTTCCGAGCTCCTCTATCATCCTTTAGAATTTTTGACAAAGATTTTTAAGGAAGGAGCAGCAGCTGCCACAGTTCAAGTCCAGTTAGCCACCATATCAAATTTCCACCTTGGATTCGATGGATTGAATGTTATGGGCCATAAGTTATCTAAGGCTTTTCTTAAAGGGAAGACTATATTTCTGGTAGCCATTACTTCTGCCCGCAGAGTGTCAGAACTTCAAGCATTATCTATCAGACCTCCTTACATGATTTTCCATGCTGATAGAGTACCTCTCAGAACAAACCCCTCCTTTTTGCCTAAAGTCTGTTCTGAATCCAATATCAATCAGGTCATTTAGTTGCCAGTTTTTTTTCCCAACCACTCTAACAAATTGGAATACATACTGCACAAACTTGATGTACACAGACAGCTCAGATTTTATCTTGATAGAACTAAGGATATTAAAAAATCAGATCAACTTTTCGTATCTTTTTCGGAGGCCAGAAAAGGTAATCCAGTGGCTAAAACAACCCTATCTAAGTGGTTATCAGATTGTATATGCAAATGCAAACATGCCATTGACACACAAACCTAAGGCTCATTCTATCAGAGCCGTTTCTACGTCTTCTGCCTTTCAAGCCAAATTGTCCCTTGACAATATTTGTGCTGCAGCCACTTGGTCTTAGCCTCATACCTTTATCACGCATTACAAAGTAGATAAGGCTTCCAGGAACAGGTCTTCCTTTGGTTCCACGGTACTGAAAAATGTACTTCAATGAGCCACCCAAGATTGAGGGTGTTAGGGACGCTACCCATCAGTGAGAATAAATGGCGAGATTTAACAACTTCATATAAAGAAGTTATGTACTCACCATAATGTTCCATGTGAGTTGTTTATTTCGCCTTTATTCTCACGTCCCTCCCTCCTTCCCCCTCCTGGCTGACAGTTGACTTAGAGGCTAGTACCATCCTGGTTATTCAATACTTCTTCTTCCCCTTTGGGAAGTGCTTCTTTGTAGAAAAAGAAAAAAATAAAAGGGTATATATAATCGCTGCAAACAAGATCTGAGGTAATTCCAGCAGTGCATTGTGGGATAAGGGGCTTGGTCTTGAGCTACTGGCAAACCTTGAGCTTTGCTATCGGTCGTGTCGGACCCGAGGATCGGCTCCGAACCCATCAGTGAGAATAAAGGCGAGATAAACAACTCACATGGAATGTTATGGTGAGTACATAACTTCTTTTTTAAGTGCATTATTGTAACTGAATGAAAGTTTGTGCTGTGTACTCTTAACCATTTTCGAAAGGTAGAATAGTACATCATACATTATTTTCTATCAGTGTAGTTAACTGTTGTTGCTTTAACTCTTTACTAACCAGGTTATATTTGTCAGTATTCTGTTCTGCTGACTTTAAAGCTCTAATGCACTTCGGAAGAAGTGATTGCATATGTTGTCTACACTTTTTGAACTCATTCTGACAGTGTCTTAGTAGTTTATTAAATTTTTTTGTCAGTTCACCATGAACCTCGTCTCTGGTTTTATCTGTTTTGTAATGTGAAGTGGGTTTATGCCACTTTTGTCTAGCAAGATGTACAGAAGATTCTGTAAATAACTGACTTGACTGATATTGTAACTGTGAAATTAACATTTTACATGTGGTGACATGACATAATGCATCTGGTTATTTACCATTACTTTTATGACATTGCGCACAGAAAGCAGTTTCATATGACTTGCAGAATGCTGTCATACAAATGATGGTGTTTAAGATACCAGTCAGACATAATGCATTTATATACAGTTTTTGTGTGGAAAGTGATCAAGTCTTCCCTCGAGACAGCGTGGAAAGTCCCTCGTTGATTCTCCCAAAAGGTGGTCAAACACAGCTGGCAGATTCAGTTGTGTGAATGTGCTGGACTTGTGGAATCTGCAGAGATGCACTGTTCTGCTACTGGATACTGTGCAGGAGGAGGAGGCAAACGTTTGCACTGGAACTGAACATACTAACTGAATAAAATAAAAAAGAAGCTGTAGTTGTCACAATAAGAAACCATTCAGTCCGTCAACTGTGGCTCACCATTGAAGAATTATATCGCGTCTTCTGTAGGTTTCATGCTGTTACTTGCATTTTACATGTATGCATACTATTTATTGTGACCAACTAGTCGTATTACTGTATTGTACTAAGTACAATAAATACACGGAGACAACCGCTTAATGTTACATTATCCTTTTGGATCTACGAGCATGCAACACAGATGCTGTCAGCTCTCTGGCAAATTCCAAAAGCTTGTATATACAGGCTCATATTTATACCAAAAAGTCTGATATTTTTTTCTCAAAGTCTGAAGTATAACAGTTCTTTCTTTGTATAACAGTTTTCCTTTGTTCCCTTGTCCTTGGTTCTCTGCAGTTTGATGATCCATGGAAACTCAGTCTTGCATTATCTGAAACGTGGTGTTCCAGCACTATCTGAAACTTGTTGTTACATCTCTTTACATCATCAATGTCCTTCCAGTTGCCATCTGCGCAGTTATTTTTACAGACTTTATCAATAACATACTCCTTTACATGGATGCCAATATCTAATAAGCTGTGCCAGCACACTTACTTTCTATTTTTCAGCATTTTAGACTATTCCTAAATTAACCCTTTATATTTCACATCATTCTTGCAGCTTTTAATTCAAGCTAATAATCATGCTAGCAACAGTTACTACTATTCTTTCAGGCTTTTGCTGAAAGCAATATTTGGTTTTAATCAGTTGTGTTTATGGTTTGAATAAACACATTTTATTGAGTTCTGTTGTGTGCTGGTGTTAAATTTTTATATGACAGACCTTGTTTTTTTTTTTTTTTTTGCTGTGCACTGCTACCTCCCTTGCGAGTTTTGATTGTTTTTAATAAAACAGTTTACAAATTTGTTTATTAAAAAAGACCCAAATAAATAAAGAATGACAATGACAAAATGCATAGTGGTGCTTAATTCACCTGATGCACCTATAAAGTATGTCAGTACTCTTCATGCTAAAATATACAGGCTTCTAGGTAATAATCCTGATAAGATTTACAATGCCAACCTATGGGAATTAGTGTGTGGTGCATGCATCACATATAGAATGCAGGGAAGGAAAGATGCACATATATAAAGACTGTCGATAAGTATTCTTTGGCTGGGAATTTCAGATGTACATAGCTTCCCCCACTAGAATTTGTTCCTTTTATCTGACCAACTGTATCATCACAGCTTTGGTTCAGGAGTTGGTATGTGTTCCTCCTCTTATTCTGTAACAAGATTGTTTCCTCTTCTGTTTATCATTCCTCATAATGGGGAGGGAGAATATAGAGAAGGTAATGCCATTAACTGTTATTACTTGTGATATTTATTGCCTCCTCTGTTTGAGTGGTTGATGTGTCTGTTTTCTTCAACAGATTATTTCTCTTCTGTCTTAATAGGACTTACAGGGATATGTAGACTTTCTTTTCCATCACCAGTTCCTACTTGTACTGATACTGTGAGCGGTCACTGGATCAGCAGGGACTATATTTACTTTCTCTTAACCTTAATTTCAAACAGGTATATATTTTTGAGGAAGAGAAAACATATTTTATGTTTTGTAAAATGGTGACTAAAAATCATTTGTGTCCCTTTTCAAGTGGTGCTCATGTCTATAAATATATCTTTCTTCGTTGGAGTGGAGATGTAGCAGTGTTGATGCAGTACATCAAAGAAAGGTCTTATTACAGTTTCCAGGGCAACCACATTTATCAGAGTACTAACTTAGGAGAATTGCACTTGAATGAAGTTAGGCAGTTACTTGCAATACTCGCAGTTGCAAGTCGTGTGTATTGCTTGGTAAAATCAGATGTAATTCACATGCTGCCTGATTTTATTTGTGGTGATAAGCTGAGATTTTTGTGTACAAGAACAAACTATGTGGAATTGTTGCATTTTCTGTCAGTGTAAACACATTATGCTGATATCAGTTCTACTTTGAACATGTCTTGGGTGTGCTTGATTCTCTGAAGTCTGTATTACATCACATGTACTGTGTGTGTGTGTGTGTGTGTGTGTGTGTGTGTGTGTGTATATGTATATGTGTGTATTTGTGTGTGTATATCTATATACATATATAATGTAACTCAAAAAATGGAATACTCATTTGGTTGAAAAGTAAAGGTTTTTGTGGGGGTAATACAGATAGAATGCACAAATGAGTGAATGCTCATTTCTTTGTGTCACGTGGTTGAATTTAGTTTTATATAGTGTACATAAGAGGAATATGCAAGAAAATTAATGTTTGAATGGAAAAATAGTGGTTGTGAAGATGTGCAAGATTGTGCTATAGCAGTTGTATATATGTGTATGTATATATATATATATATATATATATGTATATATATATATATATATATATATGTATATGCAAGAGTTCACAGATTACAGTTTAAGTAAGGAGAAGGTAAGGGGATAAGAGTCAGTGTTATGCATGTCTTGTATGCAAGCTGTCCCTGAGTTAAGGACGAGATCCGTTTTTAGTCTGTCCTTAGTCAAGTTGAAACATGTACATATGATCCTAACTAAATGTCACTTAGTCAAATGTTTGCCTCAGCCTAGTATTTATTTTACTTTTCTTTGCACAGAAAACACTTTAGAAACAAATCCAAATATAAAATCTTAAACATAATACTGTAGTAATAACAATAATAATACTGTATGTACAGTGTAATAACACTACTGTACAGTAACTGTGTTCACACACTACAGTGCAGTACTGTATGTACTGTAAAAACATTAAAGAAACAGTTCTTAAAACAGTTCAAATGGAAAGAAAAAGGATAACCATTACTGTAAAGGTTAACACTCATTTGTGAGTTAACATTATGATACAGTACAGTAACTTTATTAATTGGATGGTGGATTTGTTGGAGAGAATGGGTCTTATTGTGCAGAATCAGGGTTTGATTCTGCTGCTGGAGAGAGGGTGTTTGCTGCTGGAGTCAGTTTCTTAAAGTAGGCATCAAGGCAGGTTTGTACAGAGCTTTTCTTTTTCCTGTCATAAATTGCCTTATAGGTTCATAGGTTCATAGGCTCATAGGTTTATACTAGGCTGTCTGCCCTAAGGCATTTATAAGCCTAGCCCAAAGTTTTGTGGCTTACGCCACCCCTTATATGAAAAAATACTGTGCCCATTAGTTTGTTGTGCCTCTGTCCAGCAGTGACACAGAGATGATTCCCGGGGTAAACCTACGATCTCCCATCCACAGGTCAAGATTTCTCTTGAACAGAGACAGCGAGGTGCTCTGCCTCACATGGACCGGGATTTTATTCCACAGCATAGGGAGTCTCTGAGTGATAAATCTATCCCTCCAGCACGTCCTATTTATATCCGTGCTAAGGTTTAAGTCGCTTGCTCTAGTGGTTTTGGTGGATTTGGATTTTTTGAGGTGGAGCATGTCCATTAATTCCGGGTTGGACATGGCCTTGTATGTCAGGCACATGTCACCTCTGAGCAGACGGTATGCGACTGAATAGAGCTGGAGTTTCTTCAATCTGGCAGCATATGACAGATTTTGGAGTCCCTTTATCCTTTTGGTGAGGAACTTTTGGGGTCTCTCCAATTGCTGCAGATGTCGGGTGAGATACATCCTGAATGGGGCATTGTACTTGATCATTGGTCTGATAAGTGAAGAGTACAGGGGAACAATGACCTCACTAGATCTGGATGTGAATCCCTTCATGATCAGGTGGGCAATGTAGAAGGTCTTTCTAACCACTTTAGCAACGTGAGTGTCAAAAAAAAGGCCACTGTCAACCTGGGTCCCCAGGTCCCTGACAACCTCTTCTGTGCTTAGTGGATTGCCACCTATATGGCAGCCTGGGGTTACCTTGTTTTTCCCGAAGGGTATGACTATACATTTTTTGGCATTTAACTTCAGGCCATGGCTCTGGCACCAGCTATCTGTTTCCGTGAGTCCCTTCTGAAGGATATCCGTGTCCGATGCACTTTCCACTATGGCGCCCAGTTTGCAGTCGTCTGCAAACTTTGTCAGCCAAAGTCCTCCCATGTTTTTCCTGTACTTCTGAGAAGTAGATGATGAACAATAGGGGGCCAAGGACCGAGCCCTGTGGGACACCACTTGTGACCGGCTTGGAGTCTGACATAGCGCCAGCAACTCTAACCCTGTGGGTTCTGTCCTTAAGCCAGTTTGCAACCCATCTTGTGACATATGGGTTTACATTTAAGCTGGTAGGTTTTTCTACAATACCCAAGTGGGGTATTGTGTCGAAATCCTTTGCAAGGTCAAGGTAGGCTGTATGGACTGCCTTTCCCTCATCAGTGGCCTTGGTGACTGTTTTGAAGAAGTCGACAAAGTTCAAAAGGCATTGACGAAGCCAAACTGGGTTGGGTCCAATGTCTGCAAGTCCCCTATATCTTTGTTTATGAGCTCCATTATGATCCTCTCCATAGCTTTGCAGACTAGACTTGTTAAGCTTATGGGGCGGTAATTACCAGGGTCCGTAGAGGCACCGCCTTTGTGGAGTGGGACCACAGTTGCCGTACTCCACTCCTTGGGCACGTATCCTGTGGTAAGGCTGAGATTAAACAGCTGCCTTATGTGCGGGTTTAATTCCTCATTTAGCTCGTGTAGCACACAGCCGGGGACACCATCCGGTCCCATTGATGCTGTGTTTTTAGCTTTAGAGAGAGCAGCTTTCACCTGCACATTTGAGATGTCTGGGAGGCTACACTCCGCTGGGATAGTTATCTCTCCTTTAGGGGAGGAGAGGGGGGTGAAGTTTGCACTGAACCTGTCTGCCAGTATGTTGGCAATGTCTGTGGGTTCAGTGATTTTTGTATCATTTTGGACTAATTCTGAGCATATCTGGGAGTTTCCACCCAGGTTCCTAACATAGCTGAAAAAGGCCTTATGATTGTCCTTTGAATCCATGGCAATTATTCTCTCAAAATTGGCCTTAGTTGATTTTATGAGTGCTCGTATTTTTTTACTAATAATGATCGGGGTGACTTCCCTTTTATGGATTTTGTTCTATCATGTAATAGCTTTCTCCTCTTATTGTAAAGTTTGTTAATGGCTGGGGTCCACCAGACTGGACGTTTGCCCTTTGTGGAAAGTCTTGGTTTTATTTGGGATTGCCTGATCCATGCAGTCCTGGAGGTGTTCATAGAAGGCATTTGTAAGGGCTTCCGCAGCTTGGGTTGTGGTTTCCACTGGCTCAGGGGCCTTGAAGGATACCACACCAGTCTTGAGTAGTGTGAAGTTTGCTTTAGAGAAGTTCTTCACTGTGGTCTTTTTTGTTTGGGGTGGGGGCGGGATGTGGATTTCCAGTGAGATTAGTTTATGATCAGATCTCACCAATGAGGGATATACTTCCGGTGTGGAGCATTTTGTCCCCATGTTTGTGATAATGAGATCTAGTATATTTTCTCCTCTCGTGGGAACAGTGACTAGCTGTTCCATGGCATTTCCATGGCATTTGAATTTATGAACTCCAGGAACCGTTGGGCTAGAAAGTTAGGGCTTGAGTAATGTTCCCAGTCAATATTCGGGTAGTTGAAGTCACCCAATATGATGGTGTTTGGAGATACATTTATACCCTCCAGTGTCTTCAGGAAGGCTGTGTGGGGTTCCTGAGTTTGAGAGGGTGGCCTGTAGCATGCTACAATTTGTAGAGCAGTTTTGCCTATGGTTAGTTGCACCTGGATGGTTTCCAAAGCTTCGTGCGTTGCCACCAACCTGGAGGTGTGGGTATCCTTTATGAATATGGATACACCCCCCTCGTTTTGTGGTCGGAACGCACGATATGAGGTAAAACCTAATAGTGCCGGGGTGCTCTCAGGAGCCTTGAACCAGGTTTCAGTTACAGCACAGACATCGATGTTCTCCATACTGAGAAGGGCCTCGAGTGCGTGCATTTTGAGATTTAGACTTCTGGCATTGAGCAGCATTACCCTCAGTTTCTTCCCATTTTTGTTTTCTAGGGTGGTAGGTTTAGAATTTGAGCCTTGCCTAAAAAAGGCACTATGGGGTGGCAAGAGCCTTAGCCAATATCCGGAATCCCAGGGGTGACAGGTGCAAGCCGCCCTTATGCGAAGCAGCGTGCCTTGTCAAGCATGTCATCCCAGGCAGACAGACACTGGATCCCCTTTGAATGACACCAGACATTAAGCCAATTGTTAAAGCTGATCATCTTGTCTCTATATTGTGGCATCATTCTTGGTGAAGGAAGGATACTGCTCAGGGTCAGGGTCATACCTGCCTGGGCTACATAATCAGAGAGCTCCTCTATGTCTCTTTTCATGTAGTCCAGGGAGGTGCGTCTCAGGTCGCTCACACCAGCATGGACAATGACTGTCATATTTGTACTTGCCGTGGAGTGACCCGAGTGCTTGTGTTATGTGGCGGATTCTAGCGCCCGATAGGCAGCTTACTGTGACCCTCTCCTTGTTCAGCCTGGTGAGTGGGACGTCAGTGTGTCTGACTATGGAGTCACCTATGACAAGTATGTTTGGTGTTGTATTTGGCCTTAAGGGCTGTGACTGCTTTGCACACTGATTTTGTGGTTTATGTGTTGCTTGTGGGGTGTCTTGAGGTAGCAGTTGTTTGGGTGTCTGCTTTGGACGCCTCTGCTATTTAGGTAAATTTTTACTCAGAGCCTCCGAGTATGTCTTTGTGTGTTTATGTGTTTGATTCAGTGGTGTGGTAGCATTATGTGAGGCTGGTTTTGTGGTGTGTGTAGTTGCCTTCTCCTCTTGTCTGGTCTTGCCAGTCCTGAGTTGAGAGAGCTCAGCCTCCAGTTTGGCTAAATAGCTGCTTCTCTCGCAAGTATTTGTGTTATGTGGGAGGAGGAGAGGGTTGTCTGTGTACATGAGGCAGTTATAACATTGCCTCAAGATTCCCAGATTCACCAGCTGGACCGGAGAGGAGATTGACAACTGACCTTTGGACATGCTAGAATAATATTGGGAATTCCTTAATAATTGAAAACAAGGGCCAGTGGGGAGTGAGGGTGTAGTGCTTTTAATTTTTAGTGCTGACTTATATAATTGCTTTAGTGAGCAAGTGCCAGGTAACTTGAGTGCAATGTGTTACAAGTAACTAAATGCAAAAACGACAAACAGTAACTTTCTTTCAAGTGAAACAAGGAAATAAGTACAGTAAGCAATGCAGATATCACTAGTGATCCACAGAAGCGCTGAGAAGCCTATAGTTTCTATATAGCAGCTAAAGCCCTCAGTATCTGTATGGTAAACTTGGGTGAACCTCTCTGTGTTAGGATCGTGCTTCTCTAACTTTGCCCTTCCTGCTTCAGTGAGACAAAAGGCTTCAGCTAATACTTTTTTTTAAATTTTTTTTAAATTTTGGCGTTTCTAGGTCCTTGTTTCTTCCTATAATGCTATTGTCTGCTGCTCTACTTCCATAAGGTCTTCATTGGGCAGTTTTTTGCCATGGGTGTCAAGTAACTGTATGACATCAGTGCCAGTGATATCTAACTGCAGTTTGATTACCAATATCAGCCACATCTTGCCTGGCTTAAGCAATATCATCATCTGACGAAGCCTGTAAAGCAGGCACAAGTTGTGAGCACAATTTGTTCCACACTCCTTTCATATTTGACTGCTTTACTTCATCCCAAGAATCAGCAATATTTTTGATGGCATCATAGATGTTATAATTCTTACAGAACTTCCTTAATGTAATTGCATTA